>NC_056725.1:516775023-516880023 GCF_019279795.1 Protopterus annectens
TGATAAGACCTGGTTCCACCCTTTTTACTGATGTGCCTTTTTACTGAGGTAGGGTTTTTGGGCTTCCAGTCACTGACATATTGTCTGTTTGAATCTCAACAGCTCCTACAGGGAGAGCATCTTGAAAGGCCTGCAATGCTAAAAGCACTGTCCTCAATTCCAGAAAACTGATATGCAAATTGGCCTCCATTGGAGACCAAGTGCCTCGAACTGTTCTGCTACATAATGTCCCCCCTACCCCATCTGGGAGGCATCCGTGGTCACTATGGCCTTCGACTGACGTGAAACAAAGGGTTAGCCTAAGAGAATTTTCTCGCATTCCATCCACCAGGATACGCCCCTCTTGCAAAAACTGGATGCGTCAAGTGATGAGTCAGAATGGAGCAATGGAATGCCACAAGCCTCTACATGAGTCTCGTGAAATCCTGCCAGTGGGACCAGGGTGATGGCTGCTGCATGGACCCAAGAGCTTGAAGAACTAACAGCACAAGTACCCTTGTCATTGGAAAGAATGGTTTGCACTTGGGACCTTATCTTTGCAACCTGTGTAGAGAAAGGGAAACTGCACAAGTGGTGGTATTCAGGTGGGCTCCTATAAACTCCAAATCTTGAGTCGAACTTAGTTGTGATTTTATTTCACTCTAATGCCTAGATGAGCAAAGAGATGCAGAATGAAATCCACTGCTTGATTTAGTAGATGCCTAGTGGGAGCAGTGACAAGCCAGTCATCTAAGTATGGAAACACTTGGAATCTGTGCAATCTCAAGTTTCTGCCATGCACTTGGTGAATACCATGGGGGCTGTGGTGAAACCAAAGGGCAACACTCAGAATTGATAGTGACTGGCTCCTAGCCAAAATCAGAGGAGCCTTCTGGAACACTTGTCATTTTTATGTGGTAATACACATCCTGAAGGTCTATGGAGCACATCCAATCGTCTTCCTCTAAGAATGGCAGGCTAGACTGAAATGTGACCATCTGGAATTTTGTTTGTTGAACAAATTTGTTCAGAAGGCTGAGATCTAGGATTGGTCTCAAGTCCCGTCTTTTCTGGCACCAAAAAGAACCTCGAGTAAAATCCGGATCCTATCTGGTCTGGTGGGACTTCTTGGATGACTCTTTTTTTCTAGCAGCTTTTGAATTTCTAGTGCTGCTTGATCCTTCTCATTGGGTGGAACATCTGGGATTCTTCTGTTTAATCTTGGAAAGAGCGCAAAAGGGATGTAGTATCCTCTGGCAATAATCCTATGCACCCAAGTATCTAGGTTTTTTGTTGCCAGACTCTTGAGTGCATGGACAACCTTCCCCCGACTTCCTCCAGAGGCAAGCAATTGGGCCCCCTTTCAGGAGCACTGGTAGGGATTCTCTGAGAAAGAATCTCTGAAATCCTGATTGTTGTGGGCACTTCTACTGTGGGGTCGGCTTCATCCATTGGAGCTTCCCCCTCTGCCCCGGGGAGATCCACCAGCACCTGCGTCCTGAAATGGCCCTTGGGATTTTTTGAACCACATCTTCCCGCTCCTCTGGTTCCTGGAATAGGACCACTGGAGAGCCGAAAAAAGCATGGCCACTGCAGATAGGGTCATTCTTTCTTTCTCACACCTGGCAAGGGTTTCTCTGTCTTTGGGGCCAAACAATAGCAATCCATCAAAAGGAGCATTGACAAACGAAGATTTAAATGGCTCCACAAATTCACACAAGTGCATCCAGGTGTGCCTCCTTATGGGAACACTGGAACCTGCTGCTCTAGTCATCCCTTCAGCTGCATGAGTGATAAGCCTCATGGACGAGTTAGAAGTAGACTCCAGGATAGTTAGTTGGGAGGCCATTTTCCCTGAACTTCCTCAGACACAACTCCTGCAAGGATATCTGACAGCACCTTGATCAGATCCCTTTGGAGTTTAGTAAAATGTGCCATAAATTCAAGGACATTAAGGAGAAGGTCAATAATGCATATACCCTCTTTCCAAATCTGTCCATGGCTCCAAACTCCCAGTTAGGGTCATGAAAAGTGGTGCTCTCTTCTGCAAGTTCTTTCTTGGTGGCTGCCACAACCACCATGTCATCTACTGCTATTCCCTTAACCCAAAACTGATGGTCCTCTGGCACTGACAGAATTGTGTTTGGTCTCCTGGGGATGGGCTCTACAAAGTCAGGGTCTTCCAAGCCTGCTGCGCAATCAACTTAATGAGATCATCAGCAGGTGGGGTCACCCAAGAGGTAGATGGGCGACCACCAAAGGCTTGCAGGTACACCGACTCCTCTGAGGTAGGGTTTTTGGGTTTCCAGTCACCTCTCTGTTTCAGGATTTCCAGAATGTCTCCAAAGGAACCCTTCCCATCATCGAAACCCACGTTCTTTGTGATAGATTCTTCTGGGGAATCCAGGTGTTTCCTTTTACACATCTTCTTCCAGGGCACCTCCTCAGTGGGAAACTCTGTGGAGGACTCAGAAGAAGAAGGGTACTGTGCAGGGGTATCCTGTAGCTTTGGTGCTCACTGTCTGGGCGTGGAGGTTGGTGGAACCTCTGGGCAGGAAAAGGTCCTGGGACAAAACTCCAGTAGGGGAGGGGTCAGCTGAGAACCCACAGAGGCCAATGCCCACTCCCTCACCTGGACAGCAGGTCCTCCCCAAACAGGGATTGGAGGCCAGAATCGAGAAGGACAACCTTGGAACGGTGGTCCAACCCTGCACTGACGAAACCACAACCAAAGTCGGAACCATGGAAGAAGTAGAACCCACATGTGCCAAAACTCCTAGAGTCAAGGGTGCCTCTGAAGAAAAACTGGAGCCAATCCAAGCCCCTCAGATCCGGCAGTGAAGCTATGACCCCGGGAGTCCATTGGCTCCGACAGAATCGAGAAATTCAAGGCAGAGTGTTGAACCGAAGTAGAAAGGACTGTCAGCACTAGAGCATCTGGATGTGGAGGAATTGGAGTCATAATCTCTAAACCCTCAGAGGTTAGAGGAGGAAAAGTTGGTGGAGTCCTAGGACAGGAAGTTCCATCTCCAGAAGGGAGTGAGGTTCGGGAGGAAACTGTAAGACCCCTGGCCACGAGGAGCTGCTCCACCAACCTCACAACGTCAACTTCTGTCAGACTCCTAGAGGAATGGACAGAAAAGGCTGAGGGAGATACTGGTTTGTCTAGAAAGGGGTTTGGAAGTTGACCCACGAAAGGATCAATTTGGGGGTAATACCTTGTCCTGGGGAGACCTGGTTTCAAAGTTATTGGCGGCATCTGGGAAGGTATTGGTTCCAAAATTTCCGATGGAGCCACTGAGGGAACCGGCACCAATGCAGCAGGGTGAACCATCGGTACTGTGGTGATTGTCTCCAAGACCGTAGCAAATAAGTCATTACCACAGACAATGCCAAAGAAGTCGGTTCCTTGGATTTGTCGAATGCCAATTTCGGTTCTGCGGAAAGTGTGGAAACTGAAGATTTGTGCTTCTTGGTGGCCGGGGCTGAAGAGGATGCCAGCACTGACTGACTCTTCTCCTTTCCATGTCCAGATTTAGAAGAAGAGGGAGATGATGGCAAAGATACATCAGATTTGGACTGACTGGACAATGCCTCTTCAAAAGACGTTTTAATTAGACCTTTCAAAATCAGTTTATTTTTTCTTTCAATGAGGGCCCAGTGACTAAAGGCTTGACAAATAAGGCAATCTTCCTGTAAATGCATGAAGCCCAAGCAGTAAGTGCAACAGGAGTCCCCATCAGAGTTAGGCATCTTCTTCCCACAATCCTGGCATTGTTTGAAACCAGTAGTACCCCTAGATTTGTCTGCCATGTTGAGCACAGAAAAATTATCAACTGCAGACACACCCACGCACTGCAGAAAGGCACACACAGTCTTAAAGGAAAAAGGCTACCAACAATGATAGGCCAGAACTACCAAGAGCTAGGGGAAAGGAAAGAACTACCAATGATGGGAGAGACAGATACCATGAGGTAAAAGCAGCACAATCGCATGTAGAAAGGAACTATGAGAGTACAGAAAGGAAACTATATACATATATATTTATATTATTTTTTATTTATTTTTCTTTTGAGAGAGAGGATGGAATGAACATGCTAAAGGTTAAACTGGGTAGATATATATATATATATATATATGATTTAAAGTACTCAAGAGAAGAAAATAATGAAAAATACACTTAGCTGATGAGAGTCAGGCTGACACATCTTTGTAGAAGAACGGCAAACAAGACCTTGAGTGATCTGGAGAGAGGTATTCTGGGTAGAGACTTATCTCAAGTGTTTTTGGTTCTCACGAGCTGTTATACTGGCCAAGCCGGTTCCAAGGGGCGGAACAGAGTTCCATACGTCAAAGGACAAATGAAGACTGACATCAGATCAGTTATTTTGTATCTGAAACATCTAAATATTAAACCAAAAAAAGTCAACTGCACCAAAGTCACTCTGTCTATAAATAAATGTAAATCCAAAAGACACAAAAGGCAGAAGACACCATGCTGAAACTGGTAGAAAAACTGTAAAATTTTATTAAAACAATAAAATAAGATAAACGTGCACTGCTAAGCGCTTTCAAGTTAACAAGCCCTTCATCAGATAGTGCATACTTGACAAAGCAAAATATTTAAAATACTCATTAACCAATTAAAAATCAGTATTTTACCCTCCTTTTTCTAAAGATGGATTTTAAAGGAATAACAGCATTTAAACCTGGGGATTTATCAGCCCCAAGTCTAATTATCCACCTAGTCTCTGCACATTCTGTATCATTACAAATATTTCCTCCCCTTACATTATTGCTAAGTGTTTGTAATGCCATAAATGAAAATGTATGTCCTATATTTTCTTTGACATGCTGAAAGAAAGCAAAGCAATGGACTCTTTCTGAAGTTTAATATCTGAGACATGCTGAAATATCCTAGTTTTAAACATACTATTCGTCTTCCCAACATACTATGAATCACAGCTCTGACACACTGCTAATATACTAAATTATTTGTACTACAATCTGCATAACCTTTACAGAAATAATTCTGCCCTATTCTAGGGTGCTCAAAAGAGCTTTTTTTGCAGAATATATTGGCAAGCTTTACAGTGATGACAAGGCAAGGTGCCTATCTTCCTAGTCTTAAGACCAATCTTGACATTAGTCCTAGGTTCATGACATAACATATCCTTCAAGTTTTTATTCCTTCTGAATATAAAACTAGGATCATGGCCTACTACATCTTTTAACCTCATATCAGTGTGTAGTATTTTCCAATTCTGCCTCACTATATTACAAATGCCACCCACGTCTCCACTGTAGGTAAAAATCATATTAACCTTGTTCCTGTTCCCAAAGAGACCTCTATGCCCCGGGATATTATCCACTTTGTTCATGCTCCTGTTAAGCCATGGTCTGGCTGTGCTACTTCTTTTGTTTACTATCTTCAATCAAAGGCACAACTTTCTTATGCCTATATCCCCTTTGACTGAGGTTAACTTGAAATTTGTCAACCTCATCTTGAAATCTTGTATCCTCACTACACAGCCTCGAGATCCTACAGACCTGGCCTTTTACAATATCAAATGTATGACGTGGGCGCATACTATCGTAAGGTAGCATACTATTGTGCCAACAGCTTTTCTTATATAGAGATGTAGCTATATGACCATTTTCATATTTAGTTAATCGTACATCTAAAAAAATCTATCTCTAAACTAGAATCCTTAGAAAAAGGGGGGTAAAATACTGACTTTTCATTGGTTAATGAGTATTTCAAATATTTTGCTTTGTCAAGTATGCACTATCTGATGAAGGGCTTGTTAGCTTGAAAGCACTTAGCAGTGCAATTTTACCTTATTTTATTGTTTTAATAAATTTTTACAGTTTTTCTACCAGTTTCAGCGTGGTGTTTTCTGCCTTTCATGTCTTTTGGAAACATCTAAATTTTATAAGAAATAGTACACGCAACTCAAACTCTACAATAATAAGATTTTATTTTGGCAAAAAAGTAAAGTTCTGTCATTTGCACTGGCTATGGGTATGTGTTGTCCTGCAAAATCAATGTCCCACTTTGGCCATTGGAAAAGGTGGCAACCCTAATCTCCTGTAGGCAGGACTATAAGGAAATTAAGTTCAAGAATATATGAACACTGCCATGTGATAAAGAATGGCAAAAATGTTTTATATAGACATACTTTAAAATGCACACTGCGGTGGTGGTGCTGCGGTAGCGTTGTCGCCTCACAGTAAGACGTTGTCCCGTTCGATTCTTAGCTAGAGCATCTTCTGTGTAGAGACATGCGTGAATGGGCGTACCTTGGTTGAAGGTTGTGTGTCAGAGCAGGCAACTCGGCACGTAAAAATCTACTGCCAATCATTAGCGGACCGGAGTTCCGCTGTGGCGACCCCTAACCGGGAAAAGCCGAAAGACACAACATACTTTAAAATGCACACACTTTAAGAAGTTTAGTTTTTATGTGGTAGATGCTATAGAACCCGATATTAGGGGCAGGGATGCTAAGAATATTCTTTAGACACAAAGAATATGAGTGACAAATATGATTAAATGCCATAAAATCTGCAGGCTTGAATGACCATATTAATTTAAAGGCGTTTTAAATAAACAGAGTTTTAAGACAAGTACAAGAAATGATTTTAAAAAGGAAAATGACTGGATATGTCCTCTGGATAAAGATCAACTGAAAACTGATTTGATGCGATTTAGACGATGTCAAGAATTTTTTTATTTTTTTTTATTTTACTTTTTTACTATTTTATGAGTTGAGTTTTATCTTGTAGTCAGAGTCTGAAGAAGTCTGAATGTGAACAGAATAAAGCAATCACTTTGTGTGTAATACAGTGCTGGTCTGAAGGAGCGAGAGAGTGAATTTCAGATTTTTCTTGTTTTTATTTTGTTTTTAATTTCCTGGAATATTCTGTTATCTCCAAGGTATTGAGATCTTGGAGATGGTATATATAAGTTTGGGAGGTGTGGAGGTGCAGTGGGGGCTTGTCTCCCTGCAAAAAAAAAAAAAAAAAGTTTAAAGGAGAACAATGTTTGAGGTGTGCCCTTCTCCTAGATTTTTGTTGCTTTCTTTTCAGTCTGTCGGCATTCTGCATTTCGAGTGCCTACATTTCAAGAGGGAACTTACTAAAGTTTCCACAATCTATCAAGCAATCAATCAAGCAATTTCTTCTAAAATATTGCCTGTTTATCAAATTATGGTTCATCAAACTATACATTTAAAGCTTCTACTTCTGATTGAGGGTAATAAATGCCACCAGCTTTCACTGTTTCTCCCAGCCCTTTACTTTTTTTTTCTTCATTTTAACCCCACAAAATCCATGAACCAATACTGCAATTGTATGTTTTTCATACACTGACAAGCAGCTTAATATTTTCATTTATACCACATTCCCTTAGCATATGTTTGTGTATGATAAACATTATCACAAATTTTTTTCTACATCTCAAACAACCAGCTTCATTTCTATCTACCCTTTACAGTAATTTTCTTTAACAATTAGCAATACCTCCTTTGGGCACTTTCCCTTTTAAACATATATTCCACCCAATATAACTTTCTCTATCATTTTTCAAATCAGTTTTAGTAAAACGTTCATAATATTACAGATCAATTTATTAAAGGACAACTGCACCCTCAGACTTAAAAAACATATTTATTTCATCATAGTTTGGTGTTTCCTACATTTTAACAGCACTCTGGGACTATTTAGAGCTTTTTAGATATTTTTATATGCAATTTCTGACTCTGACCACATGGGGGCTGGCATTTTGAAATAATTCAGACTGTTTACTCTGCCTCGAAGTATCCCAGAATGCATTGTTTGTCTCCAAAAAATTGCATCAGATCTACCACGTTTTCCTTTAAGCTGCTGTCACTTCATTGACTTAACAGGCATTCACTGCTGTCTTAAAGTCCCCTACTTTTGGTTAAAATGTTATCCTTTTTCAATGACTACTTCAAACACAAGCACTGCAAATGCTACAGAACAGAACTGAAAAGTGCATTTTATTGCTTTTGTTTCTTAGAAATACTAACTTGCTTTCTTTTGTGAAGGCTGAAATCTAGTTCTTCAAGGCATCTCCCCTCCCACTTCACACCTACCTTCCCTAGCTGTCAAAGAGCTAAGGGTAATTTGACCCATTATCTGCATGTGATTGACAGCTCACAACAGGTGACCAGAGTAATGTACTGTTTTCTTGTCAGCCTTTCCCTCCTTACAGTGGGACACTTTTTTGTTGTACTCCTCCTGTCAAATTTAAAACCAAGCTACATAGCACTGGGAATAATCACGGTTTTGCAAAGCACCAAACTCCCACTTATTTTTCCTTCCCGTTTGATTAAATAGCTAACAAATGACGCACTATAAACATGAAATATTTTACAGACTTGCATGACAGCACCAACATGACTTTTTAAGACATAATTTAAAAAATTACGGTATTGCATACTTCTTGTAATCTGATGTAGTGTTGTCGATTAATTGTGACAGACATCTGCTTCTTATGTAAAAACATGCAATTAATGTATACGCATGGTTATTGCAAATTTATGCTCTTCGTTTTTGCAGCTGTTACTGTGCTTCTGCCTGTACTTTGTCATATATCAGTAGGGCAATGTAAAGCAATATGACAATACAAAAACAAAGTTTACAAAATTTAGAAATTACATCCAAAAATGAGACTCACCCACACTCACTCATTCACCCACACTCATCCACTCACTTCACCACACTCACCCACACTCAACTCACTCACTCACTCACCCTCAACTCACTCACTCACCCACCACACTCACTCACTCACACTCACCACCCACCACCACTCTCACTCACCACCCACCTCACTCACCAAAAGGCTACAACAGCTAGAGTGCTTTTCAATACGGATCCAAAGGTGGGGAGGGCCATGACAATGGTGAACAAGAACACATCAGGAACATGTGAAATGGCCATCCTGAACAAGACGGAAAGAAGAGGAAAGACAGAGTACTGGTAGCAGAATGCAAGAACGAACTACTCCCTGCATCTGTAAAATTACTTCTATTGTGGGTCCATGGAATAAGTTCCAGAAATGGATGGTGCAAAGGAAAACCAACAAAGCATTTAAGAGGACTAAGAACAGGTGAAGAAAAAGTGAGAGGGAAGACAGGGATGGAAGTAAGGATGGATGTGGAACACACTTAAAGGTGTGACTAAACAGGTTTACTGTCTCCTTCTGCCATTACATAAATTTGATGTAGACAAGTGTCAAGAGAAGACTATTTTTTTCTTTCTTCACTTTACTTACAAACTATTTTCCACTGTTGAAGGCCCCTCAACAAGGCGTCAGAATCCTCCCTACCAGTACCTAGCATTTTGCATATTCACAATCAAGTAATATAATCCTACATTCATATTTTCGACTAAAATATTTGTCTCAAATGCATGCATTTTAACTGTGCAATGAAAATAGTAAAATTAATAGTGAGACTGGGACTTAAACTCTACGGTGTGCATTTAGCTTTTGATAATGGTGTGCAACTACATTCTTTTGAATTATAACTTATGCTTACTACACAGCAATATCTGCATTAAAAAATAATTTATTGGACAGGATGACATGTAAGCTACATTTGCCAACTTAAGCATTTCTCATTTGCATACTCTTATCATATTGTACATAAATTTTGAATTATGTAACTGTCCATAACTGAATCATGCTTCTGTTTCTGGTTTATGGTATCATATTAAAATGTCCTTGTTTTCTGTAATGCAGCCTTTGTTCCTGGGCTGTGGCAGAAAGGGATACTCAAGAGAATCCCAAAATGGGTGCTAGACTTAGTCTTAGAAGTAACAACAGTCTGCTGTTAATGAAACATCTCTGTTACACTGTGCAGCTAAATTATTCAAGAATATTATAAAAGGTATGTTCACTGGTGACCAAAGAAAGGCTGTGAAGGATGCTCACATTACATTCCAATAACAGGATCACTGCTTTGACAGATTCACAGTTGAAAGGGATTTAGCCACAGGTACAAGTAAGTTTTCTGGAAAGATTTCTAGAGCAGTCAGATACTCCCTGGATCAAGCATGAAGTTAACTTGTCTACCAATGACATAAGCAGGATATTCACCTGTTAGGACAGCATAACCTGTGAAATCTTCAGTTCTTATTTGGTATTCATGGTTGCCACAAATGTACCTGTATCCCCTAGCTAGGAACACCTGAACTGACCGATGAAAAGGTAGGCGATTAAAAACGATAACTGATCACATAAACTAGATCCTAAAATATGCACACAGACACATTTTGTCAACAGCTTCTATTAGAAGAGTGAATACCCAAATAGTAAAATCGCTGTAACTACCTATATGAATACAGGATTACCACAAAGTATCCAACAAAACATAATCAGCTAAAATTCAGCAAACAACATAAAATAACAAACAACGACTTGAGAGAATGGATGCTTTATTACCACATAAGGTAAGTACTTTTGTCTTTCATTAACCAAAAGACTTCATCAGACTAATACAGTAGTAAAGAAAAGTACAGTTTTGTACCTACCATAAATGTAGATGTTCAAGTGTTCACACTGCTGCAGTCATCACACTTGGGTTATCCTGCCGTCAGGCGGTCCTGCAGTCGGCCAGAGTTCCAAAGTCTTGGTCCGGTGTCAGTTGCTGTCGCTTCTTCCCTGACGTCAGTGCGCCAGGGGTATATAAGAGGCATCCAACACCATTTTCTTCAGTTTTTCTTGCCCCAGATGTCAGGTGCCCCCCAAGTAGGTAGGCAATACATATTGCTAATAAAACATATAAAAGGAACACCTTCAGTTACAAGCAAATACACCACAAAGGTTGTACAGGATAGAAAGGTATAGAAAAGTTCAGCTAGGTCAGAGGGGATGGAGGGAGGGTAACCTGGACTGCAGCAGTGTGAACACTCGAACATCTACATTTATTGTAGGTACAAAACTGTACTATGTTCATCGTGTTACACTGCTGCATTCATCACACTTGGGTTGAATCCCAAAGCTAAGGATGGGCGGTGGAACTAAACAGGGTTTGGAGAAGCTAGTAGGCCCTGCAGAACTGCAGTGGCAAAGCCAGCTCTGGTTTTAGAGTATACAGGTAAGTGATAGTGCTTGGTGAAGGTGTGCACTGAACTCCAAGTTGCAGCCTCCAAAATATCCTTGGTTGGTACCCCTCTGAGGAAGGCTGTTGATGTTGCTGTAGCCCTGGTGGAATGGGTCCTAATGTTACCAGGTACAGGTTTCCCATGGTGTGTGTAGCAGAAACGGATACAATGTCCTATCCATTTTGAAATGGTCTGTTTTGAGATAGCCTTTCCTTGTGATCCTGCGGCATAGGATACAAAGAGCTGGTCAGATTTTCTGAAATCCTTAGTTTTATCCAAGTAATAACGTAATTGCCTGTGAATGTCCAAAGAGTGTAGGAGTCTTTCCCCTTTGTTCTGGGGGTTTGGATAAAAGGTGGGCAAATGAATGGTTTGGTTTAGGGCCACACTGGATACCACCTTTGGCATAAAGGAAGGGTTAGTTAAGTAAGACTCTGTCTTGATGAAAAATGATGAAAGGCTCCACTGCCATTAGGGTCTGTAGCTCTGAGACTCTTCGTGCTGAAGTTATTGCTAGCAGCAGGGCAGTTTTCCATGATAGAAACTGTAAATCAGCTGTAAAAGCTGGTTCAAAGGGCAGTAGTGTAAGTTTTTCCAAAACAAAGTTGAGATCCCAAGTTGGTGTTGGTGCTCTCCGGGGCGGTCTTATGTTCTTAGCCCCTCTGAGGTACTGTCTTAGCAATGGATGTGAAAATATAGGAGGATCCGTGTTGTACTGAGCTGAAATAGCTGAGGCGTGGATCTTAATAGATGAAAAAGGAAGTCCTTTGTGCAACATCTCAGTTAAATATTGTAGAATCTGAGGAATATTTGGGACAAAGGGATTCTGGCCTTTAGCCTGGTTCCAGGCGCAGAATTTTCTCCATTTGTCTGAATAGGTTTTACTGGTGCTGGGCCTCCTGGCCTCCAGAATGACATCCATAACAGCTTTAGAGAGAAGTGCTGACTGGTTGTTTAGGTAATTTGCCATGCAGCCAGATTTAAAGTCTTGAGCTGGCTGTGTAGAATCTGATTGTTTTGCTGAGTGAGCAGGTGAGGAATTTGAGGTAAAATCCCTGGTGGGCCTTGAGCCATGTTCCTTAGTATTGGATACCAGTGTTGGTGTGGCCAGTCTGGAGCAATGAGTATCATTTGTGGCCTCTCTAATCTGGCTTTCAGCAACACCTTTGCCAGAAGAGGCAGTGGAGGAAAGGCATACACTGTTAATGTTTTCCAACTGAATGAGAGGGCGTCCACTTTCCAAACTAGTGTGTGGTATGTCCTTGTGCAAAATTTGCATAGTTGGTAGTTTTGGGGGGAGGCAAACAGATCTATGTCTGGGCTCCCCCATTTTTGAGTTATCATTGCGAATACTTGTGGATCTAGTTTCCACTCGTGAGGATCTATGATGTTTCTGCTTAGATCGTCTGCCAATGGGTTTTTCTTTCCAGGCAGGAATTGTGCTTGTAGTTGAACTTGGTAGGTCAGTGCCGTGTTCCACAAGGTCATTACTTGCCTGCATAGGGGGTAGGAATGTGTGCCCCTTGCTTGTTTATGTACCACATCACTGTGGTGTTGTCCGTCTTTATTAGTAGTTTTCCTGGATGTAGGAGGTCCTTGAAAGCTGTTAGGGCATTTTGTACAGCTAGCATCTCTTTTTGATTGATATGTAGATGCTTTTGATCTGCAGATAATTTGCCCTGAATACACTGCCCTGCCATGTGTGCTCCCCAAGCATAACCGATGCATCCGTTGTTATATTTTGCCTGGCTGTGGGTAAGGTAAAAGGCTGACCCTTGTTGAGGTGACATGCCTGAGCCCACCATAGAAACTCCTGTTGAAGGCAGGGAATGAGTGGTATTATTGTTTCCAAGCTGTGGCTGTGTTGAGTCCATACGCTTTTCAGGTACCACTGTAATTTCCTCATATGCAGTTTTGCATATGGTATTAGTAGTATGCAAGATGCCATGAATCTCAAGACCTGCAGAATTTTTCTTGCAGGGAGTTGGGTCTTTGTTGCCATCATTTTGAAGTATTGAGTCAGTTGTCCTTGCTTGTCTGGCATGAGATAAGCCATCTGGGCCGTTGTATTTAAACTGGCACCCAGGAATATTATGTCTTGTGAGGGCACCAGTTTTGACTTCTTTTCGTTTACTGTGTACCCTAGGCGACTCAATAGGGTTTTGACAAACGCCAGATGCTTTAAAAGAATGTTCTTGCTTTCTGCTTGAATAAGGCAGTCATCCAGGTATGGATATATCTGATTTCCTCTTTGTCTGCAGTATGCAATTACTGGTGCCAGGCATTTTGTGAAGACCCTGGGTGCAGTAGATAAGCCAAAGGGCAGTGCAGAGAATTGGTAATGGGTTGAACCTGCTATAAATCGGAGGTATCTTCTGCAATTTAGTCTAATAGGGACATGCAGGTATGCCTCCTTGAGGTCCAACGTTACTAGCCAAGCCTTCTTGCCCAGCATGGGAAGAAGTTGCTGTAGTGTTAGCATCTTGAATTTGGGTACCTCGAGATATGTGTTTAGAATTGAGAGGTCCAGAATGGGTCTCCAAGCTTTATCCTTTCGGGGAACAAGAAAGAGTCTTGAGTAAAATCCTTGTCCTTGCTCCTGTGTAGGAACCTGTTGAATGGCTCTCATGTCCATGAGAGCTGTCATTTGTTTTTGAGCCTCTGCCCATTGATTTGGTGGCAGGTTTGGCATTCCTTTTATCCTTGGTGAAAGTGGAATCTGTATCTTTGAGATACAATATTTAGGACCCATTTGTCTTTTGTAATGATGCGCCAGTTGTCTGCAAAAAGTGTTAGCTTTCCTCCCAAGGGAGGACTTCTTCAGACAAACAACAAGAATCAACAAATTTCCACTTTTTAAAATAAAATCACGTTTCAATTACAGTTGAAATCACATTTCAATTAAAATGCTTAGTTCCCTGTAACGGGATTTAAAAAGCCCAACCCCCCAAGAATAAAAGACACAGCACATTTTGTACTTTCAATAGTATTTGACTTTGTAAACAAGTAAAACATGAAAGTAAGAAATGAAAAATAGTAAAAACAAAAAGCAAAAGAAATAAATATTCCCTTCTATATTGACAAGTTACCAGCAGTGCCGTTCAAACATACAAAAAGTGCAAAAACAACACACAGTGCCTGACTGTGTGTTTGTTTACCTCCTTTTTTCACTTATTCCTGACATGTTGACTAAACTTACTTCTTCACCTAAAATGGCTCTTCAGCATTCCTTACTTATAAAGTTACCCAAAGCAACTTCTCCTATTTGTATAAATACTGAGAAACATCGCTCTTACAGCTGCCTTATATACTAATACATAAAGGTTCCATGGCTCATGTCTGCATTTAAATCTGTATCTTTATATTTCCAGAACTAACCTTATGTTGCTACATATTAATGTGACCCAAAGTTGTTCAAGGTATTTCGCCTCGCTTTTGTTGCCACATTAAAGACCCCAGTGTGGTGGAAATGAATCACTAAACGTCCAATAAAGCTCCACTGTTACTCCATCCTTTAAACAATTTCCAAAATTGTCTGCTAGTTCATCTTATTCAAGCCTCCATTGCTCTTTGCTTGTGTAGTTACCCTAAAACACCACCTAGTGTTGTTTGTTGGTATATACCTACACAAGCTGCAATGGTTTAACATGCTATATCACCCAAATAAACTTCCAAAAGGGAATTTTTATGAGTGGGGAGGGGGGGGGCCATGCCCAACCATATGCAAAATGACCTGGTCTATGAGGCCATGTTGTATATATATATATATATATATATATATATATATATATATATATATATGACAACAGGCTCTACTTTGGAGCTGCCATAACAACTCCCTTTTCTCCAACAATAAAGAAGTTGGCCCGCCCCTCAAGTCCCAGATTTGATCGTCTATGGCTTTAAATTTAAAGGAATGCTGTGGGAAACTTTCCACATGTCTGCCCAATGCGTTTTCCTTTTTTAACGTTCTAATACTGTATAAGTGTTCATAGATTCTCTCCCTCAGTTTCCTGTCCGTTTTGCCTATGTAAAAGGCAGGACAGGTATTACACTGAGCGAGATAGACCACCCCCTTTGAATTACAGTCAAACTTCTTGTTGATTTTATAACTGACATCTCTAATTGTGAAATTTTGGCCAGCATCTACCTGTCAACAATATGAACACATGTTAAATTTCCACATTCCATTTCTACTCGTTGGATTTAAAGGTTTCCAGCTTCTTTGTAGTATACTTTTTAAATTGGCACCTCTTCTAAAGGTGACCCTGGGTACATCTCTCCATACAGAGGACAGGCTATAGTCCGATTTTACTAGTTCCCAATTTTTATAAATAATAGACCTAATTCCATATCCATCCATACTGAAAGTAGTTATGAAATTTGATGAATGAGTATCCCTCTCCACATTAATGCTAGGTTGAACCTCAGTAGAATAACTGTAGAAGCTATCTGCTCCTACTGAGCCTCCCAAAATAGGTTGGTAAACTCCTCTTGTTCTCTTTTCTTTCACTTCACTTATAAGGTCTAATACTAAGGTGGATGGATAACCTCTCTTAACAAACATATCTTCCAACCTATGTTGAAATCCACGTCAGTGGTCACCATACAGGCTGCCCCGAGCAGTTGACCCTTAACCACTGATCGTTTCTGGAAGAGTGGATGGTTGCTAGTAAAGTGAAGTAAGGCATTCAAGTAGGTCTCTTTTCTATAGATCTTTGCAATATAGCGTTTGTTTATGTGGTCTTTACTAAGATCCACATCTAGGTATGCTATTCTTTCCTTTTCAAACACGTGTAAATTTTAAGAAATTAGTAGTGTTATTCAAATAAGTTACTAACTTGGATGCCTCCTGTTCTTCACCGTCCACTAACATAAATATGTCGTCCAAGAAGCGTGTGTAAAAGGATATTTTCCTTGGATGTCAGGTTTCCTTAAAATAAACTCCCTCTCCCAATATGCCATCACTAAGTTAGCAACACTGGCTCCACAGGGGGACCCCCCATCGCCACCCCTGTTTTCTGTATATACAACTTGTTGTTCAGTGTAAGATAGTTGTTAGTTAACACTATGTCCAAAAGTTCACATAGTAAAGTGATTTGGGGGGGGGCCCAATTCACCCAACAGTAACCTAATCCATTCTATTCCTTCATCCTGTGGAATGGAAGTATATAAATCCTTGACATCGATTGTAAGGAAGTTAAGGTCATTTCTAAAGCCTATTTTTTGCATATTTGCTAGAAATGACCAAGAGTCCTTACATATTTGGGTCTGCTGTTGCACATATTTTTTAAGGTAAAAATCTATGAATTTCACTAGGGGGTATGTTATATACTATTCCTAGCATCTACCAATGGTCTCATGGGGAGGTCTTCAATGGATTTATGTATCTTAGGTATCCCAAATAATATTGGGAGCCTAGGTGAAAGCATATTAAAAAAATTATATGTATTCAAGTCTATTCTGGCTTCAATAAACAGTTCTTCAAGGTGGGAACGGATTCTACTATATGCTATATTTAATTGATTTCTTGATACTTCCTCATAAGTTACGGACGTGACTATTTTTTCATTCTTTCCATATAGTCATCAACGTCCATGATGACTAATCCACCCCCCTTGTCTGGTTGCATAACTCTAACATGTGCCTCCCTGACAAGGAGTAGGGCTTGTTTTTCTTCAATAGTGAAATTGTATATATTATTCCTAGTTTGTCTTTGTGACAGAAGTTGAAACAAATCTAGTTCACAAACACGTTCGAACAAACCCAAAGTATGGTGCATTGGTGGACAATATGTACTGGAAACATGAAATGGATCATTTGTTGGATTATTTGAGCCAAAAATATAGCCAAGATTAAGTTTTCTAGTAAACAACTTCAGGTCCAGAATTGTTTCAGCAACAGACGCCCTTCTCGATGGTACAAAAGTTTGTCCTTTTGCTAATAAGTCTGCCAACAAGGTGTCAATAATTAATAAATTTTAAAATCACCTTTAGAATTATAAGTAAGTCTCACCGCTTCAGGTCTGTACTCCGTTGTTTCATCTACTGGTACATCTGCACAGGTGTCTTGTATGAGACACATGGTAGACCTTGCCTCAGGTTGTATCCTGAGGCTTGTTTCCGAAAATTTCGATTAAATTTTGCTCCATTCCACCGTGATTGGTGGTCGTTTTCACTGCCTCTGTTAGATGGCTGATTATTGTTACCTCCCTCAGAATGTTCATTACGTTGGCTTTCCTAATGGCTGCCATGAGCTCCATTGTTACGATCCATTTGGACGCCTGTCTGGTAATCCCTTCTATTAACTGGTTCCTTCCGTTGGTCTGATATTCCAGTTTGGGAGACAGGAGGTTTAGGATATGCTATTCCTGTTTTGTACGCTTCCCTGTCTCAATTTAGCTTCTTCACTTTAGTGCTCTTCAACTTAACCAAGTATGAATTAATGTTAGAAAAGCATCTGTCATATTCATATTTGTACCGGTTAAAGTCCAAGTCACCTTTTATTTTTTCATCCATTCTTGTATTCTTGGGGGGCTGGTCTTTTTAAATCCTGTTACAGGGAACTAAGCATTTTAATTGAAATGTGATTTCAACTGTAATTGAAACGTGATTTTATTTTAAAAAGTGGAAATTTGTTGATTCTTGTTGTTTGTCTGAAGAAGTCCTGCTAGGAGCAGGACGAAAAGCGGAAATTAAAATTGAGGGCTTTACCTTTTAAAACTTTGATGTTTTGTTTGGTCCACTGAAGGTGGATATCGATACCATTTGGATTGTTTTAATAGAAGTGGTGCAGTGAGGGCGTGTTTATTTGTCTCAGTTCTTTTTCTAGGTATTTGCTTCCCATAAGAAATGCAATTGTTAACTTTTTCTGGCATCGGACTGAGGCAAGAAAAGGTTCCCCAACGGGATACTTAGCTTTATTGAAGACTTCGGTCTGAAATTCGATTTGAAAATCTCAGGAGTCGGCCTACCGGCACTTGTGAACTGCTTCTGCTTCGGGCACCGCGCGGCAAGAAAGACTGAAGAAAATGGCGTTGGATGCCTCTTATATACCCCTGGCGCACTGACGTCAGGGAAGAAGCGACAGCAACCAACGCCGGACCAAGACTTTGGAACTCTGGCCGACTGCGGGACCGCCTGACAGCAGGATAACCCAAGTGTGATGACTAGAGCAGTGTAACACAATGAACATCATGTAAATATCTTAAATAATTTATCACATGATCAAAAACGATCAATTCAGTTTTTCATTCAATGCTTCAATTTTTCTCAATTTCAGCATGCGCTTATAATTAATAGCCTTATTAAGCCCTGGTTCAACATTAGCATTCAATAATATCTGCCACTGTAATTCTTTTGCTTCCAATAAAGTTTATTCATCACCTCTCCTTATATCCATATCAACATTATCTAACAAAAAAAAAATTTTTTTTTAAATGTGTACACTTCTGTTTATGCTCTTGCAGTGCATCATTATTCATACCACATGTTTTCATAGCACACATTGCTCACAAGCTATTTAAAGTTCTCATTGTCTTACCTATAAAAGAACCTTCACATGTGCAGTACTGTTAATAATAAACCACATTTTTGATTGACAAGTAAGAAATTAGCTGTACTTGCATACGCTGAGGGACCATAAAGTATATAACGACAATAACTATAATTAAAACATTTATAGGAACCTTTTTTATTTATTCCTGACTCGCATTAAATTTTATGTTTGTTAAATAAATTACCCAACTTAGTATATTTCTTATTCACAAACTCAGGTTAATAGCCCATAGCTTTTATTACTTCGAGATATCAATGGAAAATCTTCCAATTTTGTTTCAGTAAGTAAGGTTGCTTTAGATTTGTTGCATACAAAGCTTTATCACCATCTAGTGGCTACTCTTTGAAATCACACTCTTAATTAAAATCTACTTTTTTATTTAAATCCTTCTGCATCCTTTTGTCTAAAACATCAATTTTTGCTTTATTTCAAACAAATTCTGGATAATATCTCACATTAAAACTTTTTTCACTGCTTCTAATGTTCTTCTGTACTTCACTCTCCTCTACACGTGTCCATATACACATGATGCATATTAGTATAAGGCAACAAATTACTGTTCCTATTGACTTTCCTTTGAATCTTATACACTAATTTGTCTTCTTTTTTTATATAATAGCAATAATTATTGTAATGAGAGGTAAAATAAAGGAAGTAGTACTTCCCCAATATTCAATAATCTTTTCTAGTTCTTCTACTATATTATTCCATTCAAAAGTATCATCAATAAAAAGAACATAAAATTTCCCATATCGAAAACTATCATTCACATAAATAATTTTTTTCTTCCCAAAAGACTATATCCAAATTAGCAAAACTTGGTGCCATCTGTGCACACATCACCACTCCCCGCCTTCATGTAAATATCACCTTAATAAACAAAAAATATATTTGTTAAAACAAAATCATGCAATTGTGAAAAAATTAGAATCTTTGACATTGACAACTAATTACTTTCTAATAACTTAAAAGAGAACCACTTGGTGAAAAAACACAACATAAATGAAATAAAATCCACACGAAAAGGACTGAAACCAGGAGCCAGCAGGAAAAAATAGATGAATAGGTATACAGTTACTCCAAAACAAAGAGAATCCTTGATGTCAGAGTCCACACTTCTTTACTGCAAAACAGTAAATGCAAGCGCTTTCATCTCTGTCAGTTCAGAGACTTTATCAGGATCTTGATAATGGTTTCAAAGTATGAAGTTTTTCATCTGGTGGTTCTATGGGTGATGTGAACAAGTCTCCATCTTGTGTATTCCACCCTTCCATGATCTTCAGAAAAGCTACTCTGTAGCTTCTCTGTTTTCACTCATGCCCAGTCCTTAATTACCAGTTCAACTAGTCTGCTACCAAGTTCTGACAGAGCTCTGCTAGCTGGGAATACTGTCAACCTATAGATGTATGCCCAGACTGATGGATAAGTCCCAAAGCATTAATGGCCAACGTGCAGATGGATAAGAGTAGGTACCCCCGACTTTATGATACACCACATCACTGCTATATTGTCTATTACCAACTGCTGGGTCCCTGAGATAGGAACTTACCTGAAGAGCACAGATTACTGCAGCATCTCCCTCACCTTTATGTGTTAATCTCCTTTAAATGTATGTGTGTATTCTTATGCTCCATAGACTCCTGCCTTGTACTTTGACATGAAGTAAGTGGGCCCTGAAAGCATAGTCCAAGGTGTCTCCAGTGAGTTTCCTGCTTGGTTCTAGTGATGTAGAGGGAGAGTCTAGATTGCACTGAGCTGGGTTCTTTCCTGATGGAGAGAATGAGAAATCTTCTGCTTCAAGTAGTGGATGTGCAGGTTCCATACACTTCTCAGTTATCACTTAATCTTCTTCATCTGTAACCTTGCATGAGGGACTACTAGTCAGTCTAACACTTGACGGAGAATGGGGTTGGCTACATGATCCCCTGGAAAAGGTGGTTTCCCAAGTGAGGGAGGAAAGTGCACAAATTATGTGGAACAACCCAAGGCTTTAATGCTCTTTAGTCATATGCCAGAAGTCAAAAGAACCAGTTCATGAAAGGTTGGAAATTCCCACCCAAAAAGTTTTGAATAACTGAGGGGGAGAAGAATTTGTCTTTCTGCCTTTTTTCAAAATGGCTTTTCTGCTTACACTGTTCACGGGGGTAATTCCTAGGTTATCTAGGTTATGATGAGCTGTTTAACAAACCAAACACTCTACCCTTTCTCTTTATGTTTCCTGAAGATCTACTAAGAAGGACTAAACAGGCTGCCGCTCACTAATGGTGCATTAAACATCTACCATTTCACATCATCTGGCAAAGGCTGTAGCTAAACTCATACATATGACTATAATCACTACTCTAGTAGCAGCTCCTTGGGAACAGTAATCTACAGCTTCAAAGCCACATTTACTACAACTGTTTCCTTGCCTTGACTTACTAGCTGTATGTGAAAGTTGTACCACCATTATCCCTTAAAGCTTCCCCTTCAATACATATCGATGGCCATTTCTTCAAAGTGATTGGGGATATCCCCCACCCAAAATAAAAATTGTAGCACGCACATCTAATCATTTCAAAATTGGATGCTCACTGTGGCAAAGACAGAGGCTTTTTTACTAAATCTATTTTAGACTCTCCTCTCCTTATCATTTAGGCAAGTGTTTGGACCTGGTGCCAGCAAGGACCCCCCCCCCCCATAGCCACCACCACTAAAAAGCATGCAAGGAAGTAAATGTAGTTTTTAACACAGAGCGTCAACCGTGCCTTTGTTCTGATCTTGCACACCATAAAATCTGTTGGTCTTTCTGGGTACATGAGGCTGAGAATCAGATTATGATAAGGTGTTATCAAAAATATTGTTAGAAAGTCTACATAATGATTTTAATTCCTCAATCATCAATAACTCAAACTTGGTGCTGCAGAATCAAACACATAAAATTAGAGGAGTATATGCTAAATCTCAGACTGCAGTATCTCTCACAATACTTCCATTTCTCTGAGACAGAAATATCAAAATGAGTACATGTAGGCAGAATGGGTGTGGAGGGCCACAACTCCTTACAACAGACGCTACAAAACTTGAAGTTCTCTCTGAAAAAATACATGAAAGTTTTAAAAGCAAGTTTTTCAATTTGCTAATTGTCTGTTTGAATCACAGTTTAATTTTCAGAGTACAGGGACTGGTACTAGTGAGTCTCTCTCTTCTTACAGGAAGCCCTCAAATTTCCCTTCTGAGTTTGTAAGTACCTGTTTACCTCCACTTAAAGTGCTCATTCTTTAAACTATTTTCTCCAAAGCAAATGTCTTTGGTGGAGGGGATCTGATAAAATATTACTGTCTGTATCTCAACCTATGGAGAGTGGATATGGTCAGAACAGGCCAGATCCTTCTCTTTCCACAGTCCACAAATTCTTCAAGGAAATGATTTCTCTTCCTTGTCTTCTGTGAGATCACCTCTGTGGTGGCATCTGGATCTGAGCAAAACAAGGAGTATCCCACTACAAAGACATCCTTTCTGCAAATCTGTAATGAAACTGTTGAGGCATTGTAGCAGACATGCAAACCCACACTGTTACGTGTATCAGGTGCCTAGCGCTCAAGCACCACTAAAGAGAGCACCCCCCCCTCCAAAGACGTGGCATAGTTGCATGGAGGCAGCAGATGCCCCATCCAGCGAAACATCCAACAAAATCCTTAAGAATTTCTACAGTATGCTATTCTGGGGGGTACTCCTAATGGCTCAGGAGGAATGGTGATGCTCTTTGTGGATATTTGCAACCTGCATCTAGCTCTAAATTAGCAAGTGAATTTTCCACGTCTTTCTTGTGACACTCTTTGATACTAACACTCTGCTGTCTACCACCAGAGTCTACTACAGGAGAAATCACTGTGGATATATAACATGGGTCACACTGCACATGCACGCGTGCGTACAGACACACACACACACACACACACACACACACACACACACACACACACACACAGTCTTCATCAGGACTGGAAACCTCAAGCAAAAGTGGAGTTGTCTTAGTTTCTAAAGTCTCATGCTGCCCGCTGGCAAACCCATTAACTAAAACCTTGTTTAGCCTTTTATTATGTTTACAGTGCCTTTTCAGAGAAAGTTTAAATTTCCTTCTGAGTTCTAAAATGCTTGAGGGTTCTTCTAGTTAGGAAGAAATGAACTGTCTCTCATCTCCACTACAACATCTGATGCATGATTCCTTAAGTAAAGTTTTTACAATGTGCATACCTGGCAACATCATGTACCTCACCACAACAAAATAAGCACTACAAATGATAGCCCTTAAAAGGAATCTCTCTCCCAGAGGCACATTTGTTGATAACTTTATCCAGGTATACTTAGGCAGCCCAAAAAAAAAGATGTGTTCTTACTGTATTGGTTGATGTATATGAGTGTCCTCTTTAGTGGGCTCTAGCTTGGTTACATTTCCATATCAATCAGAATTCTGTTTTTTTAATCATAATTTCATACATGGGAACATCCACAAACCTGGCCAGGACAAGTAACAGCAACCTATATAAACGTATCTCTGGAACTAGCCAAGTACAGCTCTAGCCTCTGCTGTGCACCAGCGACAAATCATAAAGGTAACTATGAAGATTTGTCACCACATTATCAAAGTAACTGTTACAAAAATAAATACTTACCTGAGCTAAAGGTAACTCAAACAGCAGCAGCAGGAAGAAACTTCACTCACAAGTTGTAAAGTTACTTCTGATCAAAGAGAGGACTCCAGTAAGCCAACTGATGTATCTGTCATCTCTAACAAGTGGAGCCTCTCTTTGATGTGTTCCACATTGAGTAGAATTCTCATCATTACCCCAAGGGTGGAAGAAGTTGGAGGGTGATCTGGTTCTTTATCAGAAAGTGTGAGACCCAAATGCACAAGTCCTATCATTTTGAAAAATAAACTGCAATTCAGACAAAAAGCAACAAATTCTGAAACTTGTTATACATTTAAGTCTTTTTGCAGGGAGGCATTGCCCTTCTCACTCCTGAAATGTGGGGGTGCTTTAAACTTTACACATCCTTATTACTTGATGTAAACTAACACATTTGTCTTATAGCAGGGAACACTTTTGCTTCAGAGTAAGGGGAATAACTCTATACTATACTATATACTCAGATGTACTGAAATGTTGGACTTTATATTGGTCCACAATTACACTTGTAGTTCTGATATTATAGCCCTAGGAATTTCAAGAGGGGCAAGGCTCATCCAAGGTCAGAGCTCTGATAGCAGAGTCCTGGAGGAGTAAATTCCTGAAGTGAACCAACATAAGTCACACTCAAGACAATAATGCTTGATGAAGGTGTATACCAATGACCAAATTGCTGCAGATCAAATCTCTACCAAAAAGATATACATGAATTAAACACTAGAGGCAGCCAGTCCTCAAGTTGGATGGGCTTTAACCACAACACTGGCAAATGGACAGTTAGCCAATTGATGAGAAAATATAATGCAGTTGACAAGCAGTTTGGAAAGTGTTTCCTTTAACTAGAAAACCCTCCTCACACTGAAGCAACAGGTGATAAAGAGAGCTAATCAGTCTTTCTAAACTGCTGCAACCCTGCTCAGGTAGCACCTGACCTACTGCTGCTGCACATTCAGGGTGTGAACACCCCCTCCCCCCAAGTTTCAGCCATGACGAAAGAAAACATGAGATTGATGAAAGGGTTCAGGTAGAGCAATAAAACCACCTTTGTAAGGTGCATAAATTCATCTTAAGGAATGCCCTGACTTTCTTAAAGACCAGCAATGGTTCACCTCACATAAGGTCTTCAAGCTTTGTCATGGGACATACAGAGATGAGAGTTACAAGCAACATATTTAGAGAAATGCATTTCAACATAACCGAGCTAGCAGGCCCAGAAGGTAGAGGTGAAAGTCTACTATGAAGTTTAGGTCCTATGGGGGTATGGCTAATGTCAGCTGCAAATCAAAAAGGCTAGCTATGAAGATTTACCACCACAGATGGCTGATTAACCTGCTTTCTCCATTCCCTCAGGTAATAAAAAATTTAATCTAGAGTTGGGAGAGCTCCTTAATCGAGTGGACAGACATGCATTCCTCTCCCAATATGCCTAAGAGTCAGGCAGATCTGCTGGAAAAGTTTAAAAAAAGTCACCAGATAAGAGAATGTTAATCCTTTTTGAGTGACTCTCCATAGGGGTGACTGAGATGGAGGCCTGCCATTCTGTCACCACCAAAGAGCAGTAGCAAGTTTCCTCTATGGAAATCAAGATGGCAGAACTGCAGCAAGTTGTATTCCAGTTGCCAAGAGAAGGTTAGTGCTTTTTTGTTAAAGGAGCAGCTTTTCAATGATGATAAGCTTGACAACCTTGAGAACAGGTCACATAGTGCAAATGTGAAAGTAATCACAGTGTCTGGGACAGTGGAGAATCCAGACTTATGCTCCTTTTTTGAATATTTGTTTGTAAAAGTGCTTTGTCTTCTTAAGTCTCTTAACCCAAGCACTGAAAGAGTTCACAGGGTGGGAAGGTTGTTAAGAGACAAAAATCACAGAAGATATGTGCTCACAGCATTATAATCTGCAAAAACAAAAGACTGGACAGTGTAATTCAGTGGGTGCAACAGAGGGGTGTTAAGGGCAACAATAGCCTGTAATTCATATGCCTGACTATTCAAAAAGGTTGTCTGGAAAACAAAAGGGGATGCTGGTATGCAAAAAAGCAGTTGTTGGATTGTGGATAAACTGCCTCCTTAGTGTATCCAGTGTTACTGACAGTGGAGAAAAGCAAGGAGGACACTGGATAGCGCAGTGGTGCAGCAGTAGCTTTGTCGTCTCACAGCAAGAGGTTCTCCAGTTCGATTCTCGGCTGGGGTGCCTTCTGTGTGGAGTCTGCACATCCTCCCTGCGTTTGTGTGAGTTTCCTCCGAGTGCTTCGGTTTCCTTCCACATTACAAAGACATGCGCCTGGAGCGTTTCTCCCTGGGCTGCCACTGAAAATTGGCTTCGTTCCAAGTCAGACTTTCCCGGTTAACAAATGTTAAACAAATAAATAAATAAATAAGGTTGTGCTTCTTTCTCAAGAGGAGGCACAACAATTTATAGAAAGTGTTAAGGCACAACTGGGAGAATTAGAAGAGGAAGCAGAAGAAGGGAACAGGTCTGAACAAGAAGTGGACTGGGAAATAGTGTGCTTTAAATGTCACAGGCCAACATCCCTAAACATATCGCAAGAATCTCATAACAAGCAACACCCCAGGGAAAGAGACCACACTGAAAGGAATATCAATACCTTGCTGAACCTTTCCGCTAATCACCCCCCCCCCCATTTTTGCAATCAAGAAGGAAGGCTACATTTCCTAAGGGACTTGAAACACCACATGAAGTGAGAACAGAACGCACCTCTTCAATGGAGGGTCTACCAGGAGGAGACTCTAAGAAGGAGTGCAATCATTTGCCAAGACAGCGGGAAAATCTCTGGGGTTCAACACTTCACTGTAGGAGCATAGTTCTTTCAGCAGGAAATTGTGGTCAGAGATCTTCTCCAGCTCTTCCGATTCAGTAGATCAGCACTGCTGGTTATCTAAAGAACTTGAAAAGCTAGACAAATGGATAATTTTTTTTAGAACGTGGAACTGATGTATGCAACTTTAGTCTTAGTGGACATTGGGAGTGTTCCACTTCAATAGGAAACAGCTGTTGTTGTCCATCCTGGTATTACTGGATGTCCATGTAGTTAGACTGATATTAGCTTCTCCTACGACTATTTAATAAGTGTGAGGATAAACAGGACTGCAGTATAATATTGTGGACAGTGTTTCCTTCTCTTATAATGGTGTTTATATTTTGCTTCCTTCTAGATGATGGACAACAGCGAAAAGTGATTGTGATTTTTATTTCTCTAGCTATATGTATTTCTTTGCTTAGATAAGGCAAAGTTTTTTCATTCTATTTTTTGTTTGGCAGTGGATGCTATCCCTGAACAAAAGCTTAAAATACCTGTTACTCTTATACTGGGGGCTATATTTTGCTAGTATAAGCGTTATACAATTTTATTTATTTATTTTTTTTAACTTTGCTACTTAAGACGCAGTCCAAGGAGGAAGCAACCTGAATTCTAGGGAGCAATAAAATTGATGCAAAAAGCTTATGCGGGTAAGGATGATGTTATTGCGCCTGTTTAAGAACATGTTCTTTTATTTCTAAGCATTTTTCTAGGATAATGTAAATTTGTTTTAAAAATATTTGGAATTACTTTCTTTGGAGAGTCTAGGAACAGGTCTGACTTGTCATCTTGGCTATATTTCTATATAGAATGTTAGTGCTTTCGGGATGGAGGGGCACATGACCAGCCCATCTCGAGTCCAAACAGATGAAAGGTTGCCTGTGCTTGGGCACTGGGTCACTGGAGCCCAAAGGAGCAATCCTAGCCCGAGGGACATCCTTGCCTATACATAAGGGGAGGGGTGGGGGGAATCAGCAAAGCAAGGATGATGGTAAGACCCACAGACTGCTCTTTTTCTTCAAAGTTAACTAGTGAAACAGTGAAAGTCGTGTCATGGAATGATGGTGACAATACACGTCCTATCAGGAGAGCAAGGATTCAGCACTGAATTAGAGTAGAAAAAGCACAAATAGTGTGCTAACAGGAGACTAAATTAAAGGTGAAAGAGGTGAGCAGATTTAAATCTAAGGAATATCAAACAGTATAGCTGATGCAAGCCAAGTGGCCCTACAGAAGGTTATTCATGATATACGTCCTTGCAGGGTGATTTGTCAAGTCAGGTATAGTGGGAAGGCTGTAAAGTAGTAATTAAGGGAGATATCTTAGAGAATTTGGAAAAAAAGTTAAAGGAATAAGAGGAAGCCCAAAAGAAACATGTCACAGAGTACATAATGACCTCCTAACTGATGTGGTATCCAAGTTGTCAGATGATCTGGATATACTGACAGTATCTAAGGTGGAAGCAGAGCTACTTAGGAGGGACAACTTTTGGTGGCTACACAGAGAAAGTAACCCTAAATATACCTCATGGTTTCTTTAGGCACCAGTTCTAGAATGCATATATAAGTGATGCTATAGGTTCATCAGGATAGCCTGTTAACAGAGACAGAGAATAAGTTAAAGGCATTATTTAGAGATTTCTAAGAAGACCTCTATGCAGCCAAGAGGGAAACTGCAGATCCTCCATGAAAGTTTCAGGCAGTTCAGAGTCAAGCTGTTAGTGAGGCTATTGACAATAGGTTCCATAGTAAAATATATAGAAAAAAGACGTTTACAAATGGTTACCTGCATTACAAAAGTAATCATCCTAAACACATTATTAAAAATATCCCAAGAGGTCAATATATAAGAGCTAGTCGGATGACTAGTAAAAAGAAAAATCTAGTTGAAGAATTTCATTTTATAACTTCTTTGTTTATTGATAGAGGTTATGACATTAATGTTCTAATAAATAGTGGAAATGAAATTTTTGAGAAACATGAATCTTTATTTCCAGCAATATTAAATGAACCTTTGAATAATAATAGAACAAAAAATTGTAAAGCTAAGGACCCTAAAAAGGAATTTATATGTTCCTTGGAAATGAGTGGTGAAATGAATATTATTGCATCAGTTTTAACAAAAAATTGGAGAGTGATTCAAGGAAATTATGATGTTTCAAAGGTGTTAGGTAGTAAACCACACTTTGTTTTTAGGAATTCTCATAATATTAAAAACATGTTGGAATATCATAATACTGACTTTAAGAAAAATATTATTGAGAAAAAGGCATGTTTTGTTGTCATAATTGTAAAATCTGTCGGTTTATTTCTGTTGGTACTAGTATTTCAATAATGAATAGTGACAGAATTTTTGAAGTTCCAGGATATGTAGACTGTAATTCATGCGGGGTAGTTTATGTTGGTATGTGTACGGCATGCCCAGCATTTTATGTAGGAATGACTACACGCAATTTAAGTACCCGCATAAAAGAACATCTATACAGCATAAAATGTAAAGACGACAAAAATGCCTTATATAAACATTCCATTAATTGTGAATTTTTTAAAAAATTTGTATTTTCAGTGTTGGAAATATGTAAACCTGACTGTAGAGCCGGTGATTTCAAGAATTTTTTGGAACAAAAGGAAACATTATGGCAGGTCAGGTTAAACTCAGATAAATTTCCTGGGTTAAATGAAGCAATAAATGTGAAATGTTTTTTAAAATATAGAAAGTTAGGTATAAATAAAGAACAGAATATACTTCAATTATTTAATAATTAATTATTGTTTTAGTGGATTTTATTAAGTATTTTTTTAACAAAGTGTATTATTAATTAATTGTTTAATTAGGTTATTTGATATGTGTTAATTGATTGTGTATTTAAATAGGTTGAAATGGATTTTGAGTATTTTCTGATGAAGTCGTATGATGAAAGCGTGTATTAAAGTGTGTTGTACGCTATTTTGACCAGAGCACATCATTTGGTGACATCTATTTATATTTTCCTTTCACTTTGCCACCTTATACGGACTGGTGCGTTTGGTGGAGTTCGTTTGCTATTTTATTTGTTACTGTGTTGGTGTGGCATGGCGGAAGCAGTTGAGGAGTCTCTACTTAATATGTCTATACACCCGACGCCGTCGGCAATGGGTGAAAATGTCAATGCTATCTTGTTGACTACTTTGCTGGATATCCAGGCTTCGTTAAAGATTCTCATCACCAAGTCCAATGTACAAGGCAGTGCGGAGAGGACGTCGAGCCCGATGACATCATTCCAGGAAGACGAGACGGTGGTTGATCTGGGAAGTCCCACAATGGAAAGTAATGGGCGAGGAGCAAGAAGGAAAGGTTTGCAATTTCCCGTCCGTAACACAGCCGAGAGATGCTGTGAACAGTTATTATATGGAGAAGATAATCCGTTTCAGAGTTTTAGTCGGAACAGAGGTGTTAATAATTTTGGGTCGGTTTCAACGCAACGGGAACAGTTACTGAGACTGTTGAAAAGGTACAAATCATTACAATTGGAAAACTGTTATTTCTTGAAATGTTTGGAGCTTGGCATTGTTCCGAAAGGTTTACGGTTCTTCAAATGCCCCAATGGGGTCAATTTGGGGAATCCGATGTTTAAGACTTTGGTGACATTCTTTAATGAAGCCGGACTGAATTTTTTGAGACTTTTAAGTGACAACAACAAACAGAAAATGGACTTGTTGAGAACGGAAATTAATACTATTGAAAATAATATAAAAAGTAATTTATCTAGTGAGAATTTTGAAATGTTGTTTAATGTTTTATCACGTGAAGTTAATGTACATGCTACAGAAGTATTTAATAGAAAGCACTCTAAATTAGTACGTGATATCGAGGTTTATAATAATAATGCTGCCTATAACAATTTTGCACCCAACAATAGGGGGAACAATTATCCTGGGAAGAGAAATGGTAACGTTATAGTTGGGGATGACAATGCTAATCAGCGCTCCTTCAGTGAAGTAGTTAGCGCTAAAAACTTAGTAGACAGTGGGAATTTTTTAAACATTGATAAGGGCAATGACGGTGTGACTGTTAATACTAGTGACAAAGCAGTAAAGGTTAGTGTATCTAACGGCAGCAGCTCAAGTAGTGAGGATATTAGTAAGCCACAAAGGGTTGGGTTAAATAGGCCTTCACCGGCCAGGGGACAACAAAGTACTAATGTGAAACCAAAAACAGTGAATGAGGCCTTAATGGTAAAAAGGAACCAAGGTAACAAATCAACAGTTTTGACAAGAAGTCGTACTTTTTTGGGGTCAAATTCGTCGGGGGACGAAGCATGATGGATGACATTGACTGTTTCAACATCATTAATTTAACAGAACATGTTTTTTCTGGTGATGAATTAAATTTATTAAAATATGGTTTTAATTTTGTGCCATATTATAAAGCTAATTACAGTAACACAGTTGTTGATGTTAAGAAATTTGTTAGAAATTTAAATTTAGCCTATTTGATGCATGATATACCTCAATCTAATAAAGCCTTAATAAAACCATCAAGTTTTGTTCCTAGATTACAGCATACTATGGAAGTTTTTGAAAAAATATGTATTGAAGATATAAAAAAGGCATTAAAAAGTACTAAGAAAAATAATGATAATCTAAATGAAGAAGAAAGAAAGGCTTTAGAACACCTTATAGCTTTAAGAAGTACCATGCGTTTCATGAAAAGTGACAAAGGGTCTAATGTAGTAATAATGGAACAACAAGCATACAATAATAGTATGATGGAAATTTTAGATAATCAAGAGGAATATGAGAAAGTTAAGTTGTTTGATATACATAAGAAGTTTAGATTCATTGAATCACAGTTATATGAAGCTTTAATGTCTGGTTACATTAATGTAGAATTGTATAATTTTTGTTCTGTACAACATCCTAAAATAGGGGTGATTTTTGGAATCCCTAAAATCCATAAGGATTCCAAAAAAACCCCTTTTAGACCTGTGGTGTCAAGTCCTCATTCCAGTACTGAAGGCATTTCATTAATCATAGATGCTGTTTTAGGACCTATTTTACAGGAAACTTCGTCTTATATTAAAGACTCCTGGCATTTTTTGGAAAAAGTTAGTAATTTTGCTAAAGAAAATGTTTTTGACCCCAAAAAACATATTATTTTTACTTTGGATGTTACATCACTGTATACGTGCATCCCACATTATAAAGGTATTGAAGCTGTACGTATTTATTTAACTAGGAACAAATTACTTTCAAATGATATAATTTCCACCATTTGTGGTTTTTTAGAAATTGTGTTGGAAAACAACTATTTTATTTTTGATAAACAGTATTATAGGCAAAAAAAGGGCATTGCTATGGGGTCACCAGCTGCCCCGTCATTTGCCAACATAGTCATGGCATGGTAGGAAATGGACATATTGTCTATTATAGTAAAGAAATTCAATGTTGTTTTTTATAAAAGGTTCATTGACGATTTAATTTTTATAATGGAAGGGAATGAAATGGTAGTAAAAAATTTTACCACGCAGATTAATAGTCGTTCTGATTTTTTAAAATTTACTATTGGGGATATAGGTTTGACTGTGAACTTCTTAGATGTGTGTTTATGGTGGGACCTTATTGACAATAGGTTCCATAGTAAAATATATAGAAAAAAGACGTTTACAAATGGTTACCTGCATTACAAAAGTAATCATCCTAAACACATTATTAAAAATATCCCAAGAGGTCAATATATAAGAGCTAGTCGGATGACTAGTAAAAAGAAAAATCTAGTTGAAGAATTTCATTTTATAACTTCTTTGTTTATTGATAGAGGTTATGACATTAATGTTCTAATAAATAGTGGAAATGAAATTTTTGAGAAACATGAATCTTTATTTCCAGCAATATTAAATGAACCTTTGAATAATAATAGAACAAAAAATTGTAAAGCTAAGGACCCTAAAAAGGAATTTATATGTTCCTTGGAAATGAGTGGTGAAATGAATATTATTGCATCAGTTTTAACAAAAAATTGGAGAGTGATTCAAGGAAATTATGATGTTTCAAAGGTGTTAGGTAGTAAACCACACTTTGTTTTTAGGAATTCTCATAATATTAAAAACATGTTGGAATATCATAATACTGACTTTAAGAAAAATATTATTGAGAAAAAAGGCATGTTTTGTTGTCATAATTGTAAAATCTGTCGGTTTATTTCTGTTGGTACTAGTATTTCAATAATGAATAGTGACAGAATTTTTGAAGTTCCAGGATATGTAGACTGTAATTCATGCGGGGTAGTTTATGTTGGTATGTGTACGGCATGCCCAGCATTTTATGTAGGAATGACTACACGCAATTTAAGTACCCGCATAAAAGAACATCTATACAGCATAAAATGTAAAGACGACAAAAATGCCTTATATAAACATTCCATTAATTGTGAATTTTTTAAAAAATTTGTATTTTCAGTGTTGGAAATATGTAAACCTGACTGTAGAGCCGGTGATTTCAAGAACTTTTTGGAACAAAAGGAAACATTATGGCAGGTCAGGTTAAACTCAGATAAATTTCCTGGGTTAAATGAAGCAATAAATGTGAAATGTTTTTTAAAATATAGAAAGTTAGGTATAAATAAAGAACAGAATATACTTCAATTATTTAATAATTAATTATTGTTTTAGTGGATTTTATTAAGTATTTTTTTAACAAAGTGTATTATTAATTAATTGTTTAATTAGGTTATTTGATATGTGTTAATTGATTGTGTATTTAAATAGGTTGAAATGGATTTTGAGTATTTTCTGATGAAGTCGTATGATGAAAGCGTGTATTAAAGTGTGTTGTACGCTATTTTGACCAGAGCACATCATTTGGTGACATCTATTTATATTTTCCTTTCACTCTGCCACCTTATACGAACTGGTGCGTTTGGTGGAGTTTGTTTGCTATTTTATTTGTTAGTGAGGCTAACAGAGATATGCTTGGAAGACCTACTTCAGAGTGGGAGGATAAGAAAGCAATCAGGTCTCTGAAATCTAATATGGCATATGGATTAAATGCCCTATCAAGTGAAATCTACAAATGGGGAGGGGGTCATTAGTTATGGAGAGGCTTTACATCCATTTACACTGATAGCCCCTTTTAGGACCTTAGTGTAGTGGGTCCTAATCAAGCTATTCCCAAATACAAAGAAATGGTTCTATCATGTGGTAATTTTCAGCTCATTTCTCTAATTAATGTAGATATGAAAATTCTGGCAAGAGTGCTGTCAGCCAGTCTGGATTCTATTTTACCTACAGTGGTAATGAGGGCCAAAATGGATTTGTGAAAGGTAGTTGTATCTCTGATAACTGGTGGGAATTACTGTTGTTCCTATTCAGAATAAAAACCATGGCTGCACTGAATCCTGGTATAGCACTTTTCGATATCAAAAATGCATTTGATTTGGTTAGATGGGAATTTCTTTTTCAATGCTGAATAAAAGGAACTGTGGTCAGCAATTTATTGGCTAGGTTCATAAATTATACCAAGATTCCAAATTTAGTTATTTTCTGAATGGGGACCTTTCCCAAAGTAAAAGTATAGGAAGAGGGACTAAAAAGGGACACCCTCAGTTGCCCAACATACTTATCTTGATTATGGAACAGCTTGCCTTTAGGGCAGAACATTTACATTTAAAGGATAGAAGAAAGGGATATAAAATGTTTTTATTTTATTTGTAGATGATTGTGTTTTACTTAGCAGAGACGTTAATCAAATTTTAGAGGAGGTCCTACACATTTTTCAAAAATGTTAGCCAATTGTCGGGCTTATTTTGCAATCAGCCTAAATCAGTGTGTGTCCCTTATGGGAAAAAGGAAATTGAAGAAAAAGATACATTGTGTGCTATTCCCTTGAGAAAAGGGGGTACATATCTTAGTCTGATGGCACAAGACACATTCCAGGATACCCCTGAAGGTAAGAGTGAAGGTGTCTACCCTGATCCATAAGGCACAGGTGTTTCAGGCACTCACTAGAAAAGCAAGGGCAATTCAAGTGATGATTTTGCCTCATATACTATACTTCTGCAGGAATATTCTTGTGAATGCTGACCATCCAGTCATTTTACAAATCCAGGTAATGTTAGATGCTTTTGTGATGGGTGAAAATGGAATTATAATTGCTGAAAATATGGTTCATCTGCCAAAGTGCTCTGGGGGGAAAGGGTTGCCCCATCTTGCCAAATACATAGTGGCATTTAAAATAGGTGATTTTCTAAGATGTCTGACCTGGTCTAATAGAGGCCAAATGAGGGGAGGCTGAGATTTTCATTCCCCAGGAATGGATAACTCAGAGCTATAGTGTAAGTATTAAGATGGGAGACAGAGGATGATGACTGAGTCCAACTAATTGTATCTGGCTGTACCAGAGGGTGGCAGACTCTATAGAAAAAGAGAACAGAGAGGAGCAAATAGCTAAGGGTCTATGGGAATGGGTTCAGCTAAAAGAAGAAGGTACAGATGAGCAGAACACTAGATAGAAAAGTTTCTTGGATTTGCAGAATGAATATCACTTACATGGAAAAGAATGGTTTGCTTACATGCAGCTCAGGCATATTTGGATGCACTTGTCAGAGCTGAAAAAGTGGCAGGAGGAGAATCTGAATCTAGCAAACATGGAAAAGGCTTGTTATGGGTCAAGCAGGCCTAATTCATAAAAACATCTAGGAGAGTAAGGCAGGAGTCACAAAACGCCTAACCCAAACCAGAAGGAAGGTACATGAGCAAATATTGCTTAGTATCGTCAGTGGGGTACAGTTTGACAGGGCTCTGCATTATTAAATAAATGGCCTAACTACAGCGAACAAAAGATAAGATTTTTATTTAAGTGGTATAATACACCAAGGAGGGAATTTAACATGAAAACTACAGCTGTGCATCATTGTTCACGTTGTGGGAGCAGGGGTGCTGATAACACTCATATGTTTTGGTGGTGTCAGGTGATAAATAGGATCTGGATTGAAGGTTGATCTATGGATCACTGTATTGTTTGGTGTCTTCCAAGATGTCTGCCCACTGATCAACAGTGTAATCTCAGCTCTCTCAGTGTGAAAAAAGAAACTGACAGATAAGGGATAGTAATTCTGATAACTTTAGTAAAGTACAGTTACTGTTGGTAAGTACACTGCCTGGATGCCAGCAAAGAAGAAAGTTACAGAGCCTGAAAGAAAATCAGCTAGAATAGGTGAAGAGACAATACACTGACTGGGAAGAATCCTGCAGCTGTTCAGAAAACAGCAATTCAAGTTCCAGCTTTGGTACACGAGATGGCTTCTGGCAATTTAGCAGAAAAAATAAACCCAATTTACTCAGAGCTGATTAAAACAAATGAAACAGTGAAGAAATGCATCATCTGAAATAACAAAAGGCTGGAAAATGTAGAAGAAGCTTTAAGCAGCTATTCGAATGAACTGATAAAACTCCAAAAATCTGAGGTCAAAATTAAGTAAAATGGTGGGTGAGTATGCAACTTCTAAAGAGCTGTTTTAAAAAGTGGTACAATTACAGGACAGAGCACACACAGGAAACCAGAGATTTTCAGCTGTAAAAAAGAAACTGAAAGGAACAGACTATATTAATTTTATAAAAGCACAAACAAACAAATGGACTGGTATTGTACAGCAGGATTTGTTAACTGAAAGGGCACATTGAGTGTATGCTCCAAACCTGGCCATGAGAAAGTAGCCAAGACCTGTATTAGTAATGATGCAAGCATACCAGCAGAAAGAGTTGATTCTTACAAAACTGTGGCAGAACGGCAAAGTATTAAAATTATAGACAGTAGAATATTCGTAGAAAATGATTACTGACTGTACAACAGGCAGATGAGAAGCAAATTTATCCTAGTAGTCAATGGAATGTCAAGAGGCAGGTGTGAGATTCATGCTGCTGTATCCATCTGTCTTCAGAATATTTTTTCCTGGAGGATCAAAGACATTTTAATAACTTTACTGAATTATCACTTAAGATGTGGGCAGACATAGATTTATATAAAAGAAAGACAATCATATGAAAATGTTCCTAGTTAAAAGCATTACACATCACTTTTTTATTGTATAACTATCCAACACTATGTAAACTTCTCTATTCCTGCCTTTTCTTAAATCTCACTCCTCCTCCAAAACATTATTCTGCATGTACTGTTCCCACAGTTTCAATTATTTCTATGCAATTTGCTCATACCCTTCAGTACTTCAAATACAAGTGATTTAGACCTTTTTATTTTCCACTTCCTAGTAATTGTTTTTGGCAGCCATCACAAATAAACTCAGAAAAGGCCTTACTAAGTCAATTCTGATTCCATATCCCAGCCCAAAAAAGTAATTTCCTTAGTCACACCCATTTGCTCACCCAATATTTCAGATAGACTACTCTGTAGGGAAATTTTTGAAGTCTGCCAACTCGTTACTCTCCAAAAACATTTTCCCAGTTACAACTTTCTTCCCAAACACATTTCCAAAATTTGTCATCTACCCGAGGAAAACTTGTTTGGAGTCTGCTTGGGATATAAAAATACCTATGCAAACACTTCCAAGCAAAAATTCTTAATCATTTAAACTTTGTTGCATACTTGAGAGACATACATATGTTCTCCCATTGTTTATCCAGTCTCTCTTCCCAGTCCTTTCCAACCTCATCTGATTGATTTGCATAGTTATTGTGCAATATTGTATATGCACTACTAATTATTCCTTTTTTAACAACAGCTTCTATTCTAGATTCAAATAAAAGCTCTACCAGAGCAGGTTTTTCACTTATGATTCCCCTATCCCTTTCTCGTTGCCTGTACTCAGATATCAATCCCTGAGAGGGAAAGGCAGTCTTAAGTCTGCAATCCAAATGTCTACTTGGCCTCTTCCTATTCTATTACAATTCCCTCTTTAGTTACTTGCTCGCAATACCTTGGTTCCATTGTTAGTTTTCTCCAGTAAATTCCAGCCCCCTCTTGCCTATTCTCTGTACCCCTAATTGCAGTAATTCCTATCGGCAAAATCTCCTTTCTCCATTCTTGTGTCAGCTTACTTCTTAGAAACCCCCCTGCTACTTTATATATATAGTATGTATGCTGTAGTTATTATCCTTAAGGATTTGCATCCAAACTCCCACTCTCTCCTTATTTCTTGAATTTCTTTTCTTTCCTCTTCATCACCCCTTTCCACTCAGAATTATAGTTTTCTTCTTGTTTTATATATATAAGCCTTAACTGTTTAGCTCTAAAATATCCCTTTAAATAAGGTAATCCTAAACCACCTTGTTCTGTTGGAAGGGTCAGCTTATCCCACTTGACCCTTGCCCTCTTCCCCTCCAATTAATTCCTTCAACTCTTTATTAATTACTGTCCATAGCTTCTACTCTGGTTGACAAATGTATGCCTCAACTGTACATACAACTACAGGGACTAAAAACATTTCAATACTTTTAACTTGCTATACATATCCATGAACAGGAGGTTCCAGTTTCTCACTTTTTGTATTATCTTTTGTTTAATTTTTACCGGCATATCCTTTACTGCCATAACAGAATACTTTTTAATCCATACTCCTAAACACTTCATTTATCATGTCCCCACAAATATGGGTACTGCTGGACCAATTCATGTGTGGGTACATAACTGACAGCTTTAGCCCCTGTATTATCTGCATTAATTTCATTAATTTTATATTAAAAAAGACTTGAAACTGTCTCAAAATGTTCCACAACACTAAGATGATATTTTCTGGTTTTACCAGATAGAACATAAAATCTTCTGCAAATAAGCCAGCTTTTCTTGATTACCACATCAATCTCATCTACTCTCTTTTGTTGCATTTCTTTTCTCCTCTTACTTATTAACTCTAGAACCTGCTGACCTGTTCTACTCTTTATCCTCAGTTTTACATGTTACTGGAGTAGCCATCTTAGATCATTACTTTCGTATACCCAACAGCCAGCTGATTTACTTAATTTTGTACTATATTTCTGTTTATATTGCTTACACTGTTTACCTCTGTATTTGAGCTTGCCATGTAGTTAAAGCCTATTGCACTTGCTATTTAAAGCTTTCTGTATTCATTATTATTATCTGCTGATGCAACTGTTCTGTACTGGAGCTTTTCTCGCCGTGCCTCTGCTGAAAGTGGGCTTAGGCTCAGTCGGACATATCCAGTTAACAAACATCAAAAATAAAAAAATAAATACATAAATATCCTTGAATTTCTGAGTCCTCTATTTTCTTTGCAATGCTTCTAAATATAAGACAAATAACAAAGAGGAAAGAGGAGACCCTAGCCTGGGTTATCTCTGTTCAGATACAAGTTATCGGAGAGGAACCCTCCCACTTGAATTTTTGCCTCTGATCCCTCATATATCAGCTTAATTAACCTTATTATTGTATCAGGAAATGCAAATGCTTCCACTGCGCTGCTTATAAAATCCCAGTTTACTCTGTTGAATGCTTTCTCTTCATCAAGACCCACCAACAAAAGTAGCGTTTTATTACACTCTGCTTCCCTCTTGATCATCATTGTTCAATTAATGTAGTCAAATGTTTGCTTGCCATCCACAAACCCACACTGATCCATATCTATCAATTTTGGCAACACATTTGCCATTCACTTAGATATCACAGACATAAATAATCATGTTTTTAAGACTGGAATGGGCATATATGAAGCAGAGTCTGATTTTCTTTTGTTATAGGCTCCCCGATTTTGGCAAAAATCCTTTCTGCTTTCTGTTGTCTAAGTAGTTGTGCTCAATGTTTTTGTGCTCTGGATTTATTATCAAAAAACAGTTGCTTAACAGCAACCTTTCTAAACTCATGCATATTATCCATATACTTCCTTATTTTCGCTTTAGCACTTTACTTGTACCTCCTCTTCTTATGTGAGACTCTACAATACCTTAACGTTTGTCAGCCCCTGTAAATAATTCCAGTTACTTCTTAATCATAACTCTTTTTTTTCTCTCTACCCTATTTTTAAACTGTACTTTAATTTTATCCCACTCAGTAGTGATAACTTCTGATAAAATTTCTACCTCTCCTAATAACTCTTGAATAATTTCCAATACCACTCATTAAATTCCTTTTGTTTTAACACATAGGTGGGGAAGCACCAGTATCCCATTTTAACTTCATTAACCTGCATTTTTTATTTGGTTATTGGTACATGATCTGAAATAGTTACTGGATGTCTGTCAACATTTTCAATTAAATGCACATGTTCCTGCGAAGTACAATTTCTGTCTAATCTAGCACAGTTATTGTATCTTGGAGAATAATTTGTTAATTCTCTCTGAATTCACACTACTGAATTCACTTCCTCCATAACAAACATTTTCATAAATGTCTTTAGAATTCTACCCTCTTTTGTTATATTTTATCTTCTAGGTCCCCCAGATACATCTTCACTGTTAAAAATTAAGTTCTAGTCCCCACCTATAAGTAATATTCCCTGCTGAAAGCTGATTGTTTCTCCCAAAATCATCTTAAACTCCATAATAGCAGTTTTAGGTGGAATATAAATACTTGCCAGTGTAATCATCCTCCCTTGCCAGAAGCCTTACTACCACAAATTTGTCATTATTATAATTTTTTCCTGTTCTGTCACTTCTGGAGCTCCTCTGGCAATTAGTATAAGTAGTCTGCTTTTCCTTTGTCCCTGATAATCCGCTGAATATCCAATCTGAAATCCTCTCTTTATCAAAGTCACATGCTCACGTCTTTCCAAATATGCTTCCTGTAGAAATGCTATTTGCACTATGCATTTCTTAATACAATTAATACTCATCAGGCCATTCACATTCCAAAATAATATAAGCAGAGTAGCCATTATAAGAACTTATTATTCCCACCTATTACAAATGACAGCTTTTTTTAAATATCTACTTCCAACTTTTGTGTCACATGCACCCCCACTAATGCTTGACAGGTTGATATTTTATACAGTTTCTTGAACCTATGTCACATTTTACAAGCCTTTTGTTTTTTCCTGTTAAGCAACTGTTCTTTATAATAACTCCAGAACAGACAAAACATTTAGCAAAACAACTTAGGCAACAGAAAGTAGAAAGTGTTGTTGCCAAACTTAGGGAACCTATAACAAACAATTTAACCAGAGATCCTGTAGAAACATTACAGATATTTTAGAAATTTTGAGAAAATTTCTAAAAAACAGAGAAATATGGAAATCAAGAAAGAGCACAAATTGAAATATTTACGGAAAACTTAAGTATGCCAAGGTTGGAGGTAGATGAGGCTCAACAATTAACAGGTAAGATAGGAAGAGATGAGATAAAAATGGTGACTTATAATGAATCGGCAAGAAAGTCTCCAGGAACAGATAGCATTCCTGTGGAAGTATGGAAGCACCAGTATCCTGGAAGAAAGCTGTGGTGGCTGTAATACCTAAAGACACTAAAGACCCATCAGACCCAGCTTTGTAATGACCCATTTCAATTTTAACCACGATTATAAAGTGTTTGTGGCTATAATAGCTAAAATAATGGCAAAAGTATTGCATTATTGAGAGAAGTGGCCTAGGTCAGATCCAAAACCCAAACGTTAAGGAACAGACAAAAAAAGACAACATCAGATCCAAAAGGGGACTTCTTAGGGTCTATATTATAACAGTGAATGCTTAAAATAGCGAATGCTGTATAACTGACCCTAAAAAATCAAAACGGCAAAATGCCAAACACAAAGAACAGCGATTTTTTTCCAAGCCCCCCCCCCCCATTTAAATAAACCAACTCCGAGATCGCACCACAGTGGAGGAAATGGCAAAGGCCCGAAAATGGCCAGCAACTGTTTTCCCTTGGAAAAAAAATGCTGTTCCGTGTTTTTGGGATTTTCTGGTTTCGATTTGAAATGGTCGAAAAAACAGCATTCGCTATTTTAAGCATTCGCTGATATAATAGGGAACTGACTTCTGAGATGGCTGCACATTAAATAACAGCTTGTTTCTAGCTCTCCCTGTGTGAAAACTTAAACTCAGCAGAGAAGGTCAGTAAATTTCAGTAAACGGCTAGTAAATGCACTGCCTGGATGCCAGGAATAAAGAAATACAGAAGACCTGGAAAAAAATCAGCTGCAAAAAGTGATGAAGAAACACTGAATGAGGAAAGTTCTGCAGCTGTTCAGCAAAAAGCAGTGTAACGTTCAGACATGACTTCCAATAACCTACAGGAAAATACAAGACAACTGCATACAGACCTGGTCAAAATAAACAAAACACTGATGGAGTATATCAACAAACAACAAAATGCTGGAAAAATGGAAGAAGCTTTAAACAGATATTCAGATGAGACGATAAAGCTGCAAAAATCAGAGGTTAAAATGAAGAAAAGACTGGCTGAATATGAAACTGCTCAGGAAGAGATGTTTCAAAAGATAACAGAATTAGAAGATAGAGCATGTAGGGAAAACCTGAGATTTTCAGCTATACCAGAGAAGCTGGAAGGAACAGACTGCATTCATTTTATGAAGGCACAAATAAGCAACTGGACTGGTATTCCACAGCAGGAGTTATTAGTTGAAAAGGCACATCGTGTGTATGCTCCAAACCTGGCTGTAAGAAAGCAACCTAGACCTTCAATAGTAAAGATGCAATCTGACTAGCAGAATAAGCTGATTCTGACAAAAGTGTGGCAGAAGGACAAAGTACTAATACTGGAAGACAGCAGTGTGTTTGTGGAGACCGATTACACACTGTACACCAGGCAGAAGAGGAGTACATTTATTCCACTATTCAGGGAATGTCGAAATGCAGGTATGAGATTCAAACTGCTGTATCCAGCTGTCTTCCAGGTATTCTTCCATGGAGGGACAAAATCATTTCTTGATTAAGTACATGCTAAGGAGCAAATACAAAAGTTTGTCCAACAAAAAGTAAGATGTGAAACAGGAGATTCTGCTTCTTGTTCTTCTGGTAATGAAAACCACAGAGGGACTGGACTGTACCTGTGAATACTTCTCAAATTTTTCAACAGAAAATGTTGGAGAGAAGGAAGGGAGCACAAGGGCTGAGTAGACGAATCAAGAGTACGTTGGAAATGAAGCAGAGACAGGATTACGGAGATGAACATTAATAAAATTAGTAACTTAGTATGGGATTACAATGCAATAATTGTATTTATGAAATATGAAAGAACAAGAAAATCTAGAAATATTGGACTTTTTCAGAATTTTTTAGACTTGTGGGGGGAGTCTTAAGCATATGCCCTACTTCATGTCATTAATATCTGGAAAAGTGCTTTGGGGAGGGAGAAAGTTAACTGTAAGTAAAAATTTTTTTTCTTAAATACTATTAATTTTGTGGCATGTGGTTTTCTTTATGTGCTATAAAGTTTTTTTTTTCGGTTATGTTTAAGTGTAATGAGGATTGTAAACAGATGCTGCTGTTCTTTTTTTTTTTTTCTTTTCTTATTCCCTTCTTCTCTCTTTCGTCTTGTTCAGTTTTAAGAAATGTAGGCACTGCAATATAAAAAAGACGCCTGGTTAAAAAGCATGATACAAGAAACATTAATGTGCCTTTTCTCATTCTTGCATGGGGAATGACTGGATTAAAGACCTTAGATTGCTTTAGTAACAAGTTTTAAGAGAGAACAAGTAAATGAAAACTAATATTGAATATTATGAGGCTTTTTCTAGCAAATACATGTATGCTTACTAACAATTCTGCAGTTGGCCTTCATGTTTCCATAGCAACAATTTGATAAACAGAAATTGGGTGCATAGTTCTCATGTCTCCATGGAGACAATCTGATTAAAGAGAAACTGGCTAAAGTCTGGTGCAGCGTGACTGGCTGAGGAAAAAGAAAAAACAAAAATGAAAAGGGAAACTGGCTAGGCACTATAATGTAAAAAGGGGTGGAAAGAGGACATATTTGGTTAAAAAAGCATGACAAAACAAAAATCACTGTACTTTTTCCCATGTTTGCATATGGAAATGACTGGGTTAAGATCCTAGGCTTTATCCAGTTACAAGTTTATTACAAAGCCTGTAAATGGAAAAAAAATATTAAATATTACAAGGCTTTTTTTCTGGTAAACAAGGTATTCTCAGCAGGTTTGTGTCTGCTTTGCATGTTACTAGAAGACAATCTGATAAAGAAAAATGGCTTGGAGAAAGTGTTTACTGAAAGCATTCAAGTGTTTTCTCAGCTGGAAGAGCCATAAAGATGAGACAAAACCAGATGGCACTTAAGCACAGGCTATACCATGCGTCTTAGTATGACTAACCTTTCTTTTTGGTTAACTCTAGCCTGTCTGTGGGGCTATCAGTTTATAACTTCTGTTCTTATTAGGAAGCAAAAACTTCAATATTTGAAGATGTACATAGTTTTGTGTGTTATTACTAAATGAATAGGTTTTAAGGGGGTATTAGGGGGAGAGTTTTTTTGAGCGCTTTCAATAAAGCAAAATGTTCTGTTAAGTTATGACGAAGGCTCAAATGGATATAACAAGAAACAACTGTATAAAAGATCAACCTGTCAAACAGTATATGCATGTAACAAAAGTTGGAATGAAACTTGTAACAAAGTTATACATACAATGTGGCAATAATAACTGTATAAGAAAATGATGCTTTCTGTAATGTCTTTCAATTTAAATGGTCTTATAGATAAGTAAAAAAGAAAGATAGTGAACTATATTAAAAATGTAGAGGGCAAATTGTAATGCTACAGGAGACACACCTGGAAAGAACTGAACAAGTGAATTTGATAAAGAAACGTTTTCAGAATGGTTATTCAGCAAAATATCTGGGCCAAAGGAAAAGATGAGTACTTATATTAATTGCAAGAGGAGCTCGAGCAGTGATGGAAGAGGAAAAAAGACAATAATGGAAAATAAATAACACAAAGGGGCTACTGGAAAAGGAGGAGGATTATACTGGCATGCATCTATATTCCATCTAAAACTGCTATAATGGAGCTTAAGAAAATTCTGTGAGAAATAAACAGCTTTCAACAAGGAATATTACTTATAGGTGGGGACTGGAATTTGGTTTGTAACAGTGAAGATTTGTCTGGGGGAGGTCTAGAAGAGAAAATATAATAAAGGAGGGTAGATTTTTGAAGAAATTTATGAAATGTTTGGCATGGAAGATGTGAATTCAGTACTAGGAATTCGGAGTGAATTTACATATTATTCTCCAAGATACAGAACATGTGCATTTAATTGAAGTTCTTGAAACGCACCCAATTTTTCAGATCATGCTACAATAATAACTAAAACAAAAATGCAAGGTAATGAAACAAAAATGAGACATTGGCACTTTCCCACCTAACTGCTGAAAAGAGAGAAATTTCAGGAATGGGTTTTGGAAATAATTCAGGAGCTATTATAGAAGATAGAACTTTTGTCTGAATATATAAGCTAGGGAGTGGGAAAAGTGGAGTTTAAAGCTAGGGTAGAAATAAAGGAAAGGTAGATATGGTTAAGAAGTAATAAGAATCATTTAGAGGGACTGACAAATGTCAAAGCATTGCAAAATAGGGGGAGATCTCTCAAAAGAAGAAGGGCAACTGCAGAATGCTAAACAGAAAATAAGGGATTGCCTCGATCATCTGCATGAGTTTAGAAAGATTGCTGTTAAGCAAATATTTTTTCATAATAATTTTAGAGCACAAAAACTTTTAGCACAACGACTCATGCAACAGAAAGTGGAAAGAACTGTTACCAAGCTTAGGGAGCCTATAACAGGGAAGATAACAAAAGATCCTGAGAAGTATTAGAAATATTTCGGAAATTTTATGAAAGTTTATATAAAACAAAGAAATATGGAAATCAAGAAAAGGTACAAATGAAAACGTTTATGAAAGAATTAAATATACCAAGGTTAGAGGGAGATGAGGCTCAATTACTAACAGTTAGGATAGGAGGAGATGAGATAAAAATGGTTATGTATAACCAATCGACAGGAAAGTCCCCGGAAACACATGGTTTTCCTGTGGAAGTTTGGCAGCTAGGAGGGGAAAAAACTTATAAAGATCTGGAAGGTTTTATTTAACAGTATTTTAAGAGGAGAAGTACCAGCATTCTGGAAGTTAGTAGTAGTAGCTGTAATATTAAAGAGGGTAAAGATCCATCAGATCTAGCTTCATACAGGCCCATTTCATTACTAAACCATGATTATAGAGTGCTTATGTCTATGATGGCTAAAAAAATGGCAAAGTGATACCAAAATTGATACATACGGATCAGTGTGGTTTTGTGGAGGGGAGGCAAACATTTGACAACATTAACAGAGCACTGATGATCCAGAGAGAAGCAAAATGTAGGAAAATACTTCGGTTATTGGTGGGTCTTGATGCAGAGAAAGCATTTGGCAGAGTAAGCTGGGACTTCATGAGCACAGCAATGGAAGCATTTGCATTCCTTGATACAATTATTAGGTTGATTAGGAGTATATATGAGGGATAGGAGGCAAAAATTAAAGTGGGTGTGGTACTCTCTGATCATTTCTGCTTGAGTAGAGGAACCAGGTAGGGGTGTCCACTTTCCCCTTTGTTGTTTGCATTATATTTGGAACCAGTGGCAAAGAAAATAAGGGACTCAGAAATTCAAGGATATAATTGGTATGGCAGTCAAGAAAAGCTGGCTCTATTTGCAGATGATATTTTATACATGACCAAACCAGAAAAGGACATTACAGTTTTGTGGAACATTTTATTTTAAGGCAGTTTCAAACCTTTTCAGGATATAAAATAATGAAGTTAAAACAAAGGCAATAGCTGTAAATGTTGTACCCACACATGAATTGGTCCAACAATATCCATATTTATGGGGACATGATAAAATGAAGTATTTAGGAGTATGGATTAAAAATGACTCTGTTGTGACAGCTAAGGATATGTGGGAAGAGACTAAACAGAGGACAACATAAAAACTGAGAAACTAGAGGCTTTGTTATATGGATAGTAAGATAAAAGGAATTAAAATGTTTTTAGTCCCTTTAATCTTAAACATGGGTCAGGCATATTTTTACCCACCAGAGGAGAAACTGTGGATGGCAACTGAAAAACATCTGAATGATTTTATCTGGGAGGGGAAGATGGCAAGTGTCAAGTGAGATAAGCTGATTCTTCCAATAGAACAAGGCAGACTGGTATTACCTAATTCAAGGGGGTATTTTATAGCAACACAGTTAAGGCTCTTACACATAGCACAAGCAGAAAACTTTAATTCAAAATGGAAAGGAATGATGATGATACAGTGGGAAGCTCAAGAAACAAGGAGAGGCTGGAATTTTGGATGCAGACTCAAGGAGTACAACAACAATCATACAGAATATTATATTCATAAAACAGCAGGAGTATTTTAAGAACTAAACCAGCATGGGAATGGAGAAAAGATATTCTGCTGCTAGGGATGACTGCAGTTAGGGATAAAGGCAATAGGCAAGAGGGGGTAGAATTTATTGGAGAAAACTGGCAAATGATCCAAGGTACTGGGAGCAAATAACTAGAAATGGAATGGTAATAGAATGGGAAGATGCCAAGAATTTATTTGGACTGCTGGTTAGAGACTGCCTTCCCTATCAAGGAATGATATTGGAGTATAGGCAAATAGAAAGAAATTGGGGGGGGGTCTTAAAGGAAAGACCAGCACTGGTAGAGGTTTTAACAGAATCTAGAACAGAAGTTGGCATTAAAAAAGGAATAATTAGTGGAGTATATAAAATATTGCATGATAACTATAAGAATCAATCAGAGGAGCTTAGAAAGGATTGGGAAGAGAGATTGAATAACAATTCACAATGAGACAATGGGGGATATATGTATGTCTCCCAAATATGCAACAGAGTCTAGAAGATTTAGGATCTTTGTGTGGAAGTGTTTACATAGGTATTTTTATACCCCAAGTAGATTTCAAAGAATTTTTCCTCAGGTGGATAGCAAATGTTGGAGGTGTGATGGGGAAGAAATAGGCCGTTGGGAACATTTTTTTTGGGACTGTAATGAGTTGGCAAATTTAAAAAATTCCTTGCGGACTACTCTGTCAGGGATGCTGGTGAGATGATTTTTTTTGAGCTATGATACAGAATCAAAACTGCCTAGACATAGTAAAGCCATGCTGAGTCTAATTATGTTGGCTGCCAAAAAACAATTACTAGAAAATGGAAATCAAAGTCTAAACCAGCTTTACTAGAAGTAGTGAATATAGTAACAGAGATGAAACAACTGGAATTGGGATCTTTAGAAATGGGAAGGAACAAACTACATAGGAAAAAATGGGAACTGTGGGGACAACATATGCATAAAAGGAACAAGGTTTAAAAGAAGTCAGGATTTGAATGAGCTGTATCATGCTTAAGTGGTTAGATTATACATGATGCATAATGTTTGCAACTACAGTTGTTTCAATGGTGTCTGTGACGCATACTGTTTGCAACTAAAGTGATGTCAATACTTATTTTTCATTTATATAAATGTAAGACTACCTATGTCATATGTGATAATGTAATAAAGATGTTTTTTGTTAATTCTCTTCCTGCTAATCTTACATCTGAACACTCAACCTCAATTCAAAAAAATATGATTCAGTACTTTAAAAAACAGTGGCTATGTCCTTGTCCTAATCCAGACGAACTCTAACCGTCACTCGTGTGCACATGGAGGACTTCTACCTACACTTTATTGTTTCTTAACTTATAAATCCTATGATCTCCTTGGCTCTACTACCAGGTTAGCCTACTAGGCATTCAATACCCTATCATTCTTAAAAACACTGTCTAGAATTTTCCATCTGAGTAAAAATGTAATAATTTGTGTATCTGTTTTTGTGTTTGGTTACATCTGTGTAAAAATCCTTTTATTAATGTTTTATTTTGTGTTTTAAACTGTAAAAATGTAACAGTTTGTTAAATGTCTTTTTGGAGCTTTTCTCCCCGGGCCTCCGCTGAAAAGGGACATGTATCCAGTCGGACTATCCCAGTAAACAAATGTATAATAAATAAATAAATTAATTAAAAAAATCAGATCCATAGGGGAACAGAATTTATGAAAACACCGCTGTTGCTGGTGAGCCTTGATGTAAAGAAAGCATTCAACAGAGTAAGCTAGGATTTTATGAGTAGGACAATGTAAGCATTTGCATTCTCCAATATAATAAGATACATCAGGAGAATATATGAGGGATGGGGGCAAGAATTAAAGTGGGAGGGTTCCTCTCTGATAAATTGTGCCTGAGGAGAGGAACTAAGCATGGGAGTCCTCTTTCCCCTTTGTTATTTGCTTTATATTTAAAGTCACTGGCAAAGAAAATAAGGGACTCAGAAATTCAAGGATATAATTGGTATGGTAATCAAGAAAAGTGGCTTTATTTGCAGATGATATTATTTTGTACACAAAACAGAAAGAGTTCCAGCAGGTGAATGCATAGCCAGACTACAATATGAAAAAAAGTGCAATACCAAGAACGGCTTCAACAAACACAGGCCATATAATTAATAAGGCAGCTTTAGTGAATGAAAAACAAGCTAAACCCTTTGACAGACTGCTTCATCCATCCTCCATCCTCAACCCCTTTTACCATTTTTGCACATGGGGTCAGGGTGTCGCTTCAACAGTGACTATCAATTACAGCCAAGTTTTCACCACTGGGTGGATAGCCCTGTCGTGGTAGTTCTTCCACACACCTATGGCCAATTTAGAATATCCAATCCACTTACTGCATGTCTTTGGGGTGTGGGAGGAAACCAGAGCACCCTGAGAAAATGCACAATAACACAGGGACAACATGAAGACTCCACAGAGAAGGCACTCTAGCTGAGAAATGAACCAGAGAATAACTTGCTGTGAGATGACAACATCAGCTGCAGCACTGTGCCGCCCGAAAAAACAGGTACTGCTCTCTGAACACTGCTGCTCAACAGCTGATGTTATCAGACTGCTTCATCAGATTTAAAAAGTCTTTATGGGCTATATAATTAATGAAGATAAAACAAAAGCTGTAAAGTATGCAGCCATACATGAACTGATTCAGCAATACCTAAATTTATGGGGACACAATAAAATGAAGTATTTAGAAATATGGATTAAAAAGACTTCTGTAATGGCAGCTAAGGATATGTGGGAAGAGAATAAACAAACAATAATACAAAAACTGAGAAACTGGAAACTCTTGTTTATGGCTATGGACAGCAAGATACAAGCAGTGAAAATGTTTTTAGTCCCTTTAGTTTTATACAGGTTAGGTATACTTTTATTAACCGGAGAAGCAGTTATGGGCAATAATTAATAAAGGAAGGAATTTATCTGGGACAGGAAAAGGATAAATTGATCCTTCCAATAGGATTACCCGAATGAAGGGATATTTTAGAGCTTCACAATTAAACCTCATATACATAACACAAGCAGAAAGCTATAATTCAAAGTGGAAAGGGATGATGATGAAACAGAGGGGAATATCAAGAAAAAAAGGACTAAGTGGGATTTTGGATGAAGATCCTTAAGAATAACAACAGCCATACAAAATATTATACATTATTAATAAAACATAATAAGGATAATGCTGTATAATATACATTATACTCAAAGTAACAAAGTATTCTAAGAACTAAGCAAACACTAGAATGGAGAAGGGATGACTGCATGTAAGGGCACAGAGAGTAGGCAAGAGGGAGCTTTAATTTACTGGAGAAAACTTACAAAGGAACAAAGGTACTGGCAGCAAATAACTGGTCTTTGTTGAGAATGTAAAGCAGTAGAAAACGCAAGTATAGCTGGGATGAGCCAAAGGGATTATACCAAGAAACAGAGATGACCCCTACATGGTAGAAGGGTAGGTATATGGAATGCAACACTGAACTACACGAACATCCACCATTATGATAAGTGGGACACAACTGTACAATGTTATTTGTAGTTAATGTTGCAGTTCTCATCCTTGGGAAGATTCGCAAAGCTACTCTGAGGGTGGAGGAAATTATTGAAGGCTTAGGAAATAATACCGTGCAGGATGGCAGAGACGAACCATGTCCTGCCCTGGAGATCTGTCCTATGTTATAGTGTTTAGTAAAGGTGTGAAAAGAATTCCAAGTGGCTACCTCTAGGATGGCTTCAGTGGGAACTCCTTTGAGGAAAGTGGCACTTGCTCAACGCCAGGTGATATGGTCTAATGTGTCCAGGTAGATCTTTCCATGGTGCATGTAACATAATCTGATGCAGTTTGCAATCCATTTAGAGATGGTTTGCTTTGAGATAGGCTTGCCCTGTTTTCTATCTCTCTCTGAAAAGAATACCAACAACTGGTCTGCCCTGTCCATAGCTTTTGCTCTGTCTAGGTAGTATGTGATTTGTTTGTGGACATCCAGTAAGAGGAGGATTCTTTCTGCTCTGTTATGTAGTTTTGGGTTGAAACAGATGGACAGCCTGGTTAAGGGTGAGTTCTGAAACTACCTCTGGCATGAATGATGGGTTTGTTCTCAGGGTTACCCTGCCCCTGTGGAAATCAGTGAAGTACTCTATACAAATGACAGCTTGCAGTTCAGAGACTCTTCTAGTTAAAGTGATGGCTGTAACAAAGGTGTTCTTCTATGTGAGCATCTTCAGTGGCGCAGTAGAAGTAGGCTCATAGGGGGCAGGTTCAGTTTTTCCAATAAATAATTTAGATCCCATGCTGTAATAGGGTCCCTTCTCTGAAGTCTCAAGTGAATCACCCCTTTTAGAAACAGTTTCATGTGAGGATGACAGGAGTGGTGGAGTAAAATGCAAGCAAGCTGTGATAGCAGGAGCATAAACCTTGCTACTGGAATAAGAAAGGCCCTATTCAACCAGGTATAATAGCCAAAGGAAAATTGAATTGATGTGTACCTGAGCTTGGATAGTGTGTCGGCCGTTACACCAGGTGGAAAATCTCATCCATTTTGCCATGTATGATTTTCTAGTGTTAGTCTTTCCTGTGTCCTTTAAAATAGAAAGCATATTTTTAGAGTAAAGACACTGAGGTGGGTGTCAGGATCCAATCTTCTAGGCAGCTAGACTGAGAGATTCCAGGCTGGGGTGGAAGACTGAACCCCTAATTTGGCTGAGGTCTATGTCCTTCAGCAGCATGTGAAACCTCCCCTCACTGAGGGTGAAGAGGAGAGAGAACCAATGCTGTCTGGGCCAGAAGAGGGCTACCGGTTTCATGTTGGTCTTGTCAGTCCTGACCTATGTAAGTAAATGTGGAATCAAGGGTAATGTGGAGAAGGCATACAGGAACTGGTGGATCCATATGAAAGAGAAGGCATCTATTCCCATGTTCTCTCCTGTTGTGTTCTGGTGCAGAATCTTAGAAGTTGTTTGTTGTGGAGGCAGGCAAAAAGGTCTACAGGGGGCATCCCCTACAGACTGGTAAGATCCAGGAAGACTTCCTGTTTCAACATCCATTCATTTGGATCTAGTAAGTCCCTGCTCAGGGAGTCCACAAGAAGACTGCTATAGCCTGGGATGTACGATGCTATGAGCTTAATCCCCAGGTTTTGGGCTAGAATTCAGATCTTTCTGGTTAGGTTGCACAGTGGGTAAGACAAGGTCCTCCCTTGTTTCTTTATGTATCACATGACTGTAGCACTATCTGACCAGATTTGCAGAGTTCCTGGAGTTAAATGCTGCTGGAAAGTTTTTATGGCTAGGAAGACTGCTAGCATTTCCTTTACATTTATATGCAATTTCCTCTGTTGTGGAAACCAAATGCCTTCACCTTCAGCAAGCCTAAGTGGGCTCCCCAAGCTACATCTGAGCTGTCCATGGTGATGAACTTGTCTGCCCAAGGCAGCACAAAAGTTACTCCTGGGTTCTTTTGTATGGTGTCCTTCCACCACAGAAGTTCCTTCTTGAGGCATGGTAACAAGAATAGAAGGGTTTCTAGGGACTGAGAATGCTGTTCCCAGATATTGTTTTGAGAAACCATTGCAGTTTCCTTATGTGCAGCTTTGCTAAAGGGACCATCAGGATACATGGTGCCATGTACCCTAAAACCCTTAAGAACTCTCCGGCCGAGATAAGTTGTTTTGTGGGTAGATTGTTCAAATAATCTGTCAGGAAAACCATCTTGTCCTAAGAGAGAAAAGCTTTCTGTTGGATTGAGTCTATCAGGGCACCCCAAAACAGGATCCTTGTTTGGGATGCAATCTGAGACTTCTGTATATTTAACATGAAGCAGACATTTTGGAAGCAGTTATATTACTTGGATGAGACAGTTGTCTAGGTAGAAGTAGATGTGTACCCCCAGAGTTCTGCAATGTGCTATCATGGGTGCCAAGCATTTTGTAAAAACAGGCAGGCCAAATGGTAATGCAGAAAACTGATTGTAGGAGTCTGAGAATATGAATCTTGGGTATTTTCTGTGACTGATTGCTACTGGAACAAGAAGATGAGCGTCTTTTATGTTGATAGTGACTGAAGGCATCCTGAAAAATCATGGGTAGCAGCTTTTGCAATGTAAGCATTTTGAATTTTGGCATGTGAAGGAATTTGTCTAGCTATGAATGATACAGGATAGGTCTCCAGCTTCTCTCTTTTCTTGGAACCAGAAAAATCTTTCATTAAAAGCCTTTTCTCTCTTGCCCTGGAGAAACTGGCTGTATGGACCCTTGATGAAGCAAATCTTTGATAATTGGGGGTAAGAAGTTTTCTTGTTCCTTTGGAAATCCTGGTATGGCCAAGAAGGGGGATTACCCTGAAATGAATATAGTATCCCTTTTCTATAATGCTGATCACCCATTGATATTTGTGATGGCCTTCCACTGGTTTAAGAAGAGGGAAACTTTTCTGCCAGAGGTCTAGGAAGGAGGGGGGAGCACATAGTCACAGACGTTCCCCTGTGATGGGTGTGTTCTTTGGCAAAACCCATTCTCTTCTCTGTGGCTGTTCTGTTTGCCATCTTTTAGACTGCCTTGGTCTTTTTCCATTGGGATACCTCCCCTTGTCTTGTCTGGGTGAAAAGGGCCAAGGTTTAGAGGGGTAGTTTCTACTGTACCTCAATGTTGGAGAGAAGCAGAATTCTTTAAGAGTTTTAATTTGCTTGTCTCATTTCTTGAAGATTTGTTCAACTGGAGGTCCGAACAATAACTCTTTGTCTAGTGGAGAATCCAAAAACTCAGCTTTTACCTGGTTTGAAAGGTGCTGAGTTCTGAGCCATGTATGCCTGATGATGAATGAACCTGTGGCAGCTCTGCAGCAAAAAGAATCTAAGGTGTCACAGCCACATTTTAAGGAGTATTTGGCTACCTGTAAATATACTCTAGCTATGTCCTGCATCTCCTTGTACAAGGTTCTGTCTGCAATGGAATCAAGTTTTACTATCAATTTATCTAGAAGTGATTTCAAGTATTTTTGCATATGGAATTGGCAATTTAAAGCTCTCATGACTAAGGTTGCAGAGGTACACGTTTTCTTGCCAAACCTATCCAGTAGTCTGCTCTCTATGCCATTAGGTGGATGCATGGATTGCCCTTTGGGAACCCCTTTAGTAGATTCATCAGAGACCACAGAGGGATCAGCTTTGGGATTTTTGTAGAGATGCTTCTGCAAGTCAAGCTGTCTGGTTTCCTAGGCATTGGTAGTAGATAGTTACGGTGTAGGGCTATGTCATCATAAACATCTAATACAATGTGTGCTGGTGGAAGAGCCAATGGTCTAGGAGGAGGTAAGTTAAATAGCTCCCTTTAATGTGTCTGTGCCTGGGAGAATAGCTTACTTTCCCAGTTAAAAGCTTCTTTTATTTGGGGTACTGCGTCTCCAAAGTAAAGATCTTTGGAAGCGGAAGGTGAAGAGGCAGTATCAGAGTCTGACTTATGGTAGTCTTCTTCCTCTTGGAAGCTTACTTTCCATATTATTTTGTATGGAGTTGGAGAAGCCACAGAAAAAGGTCATGAGGGTTCTCTGGATTTAATGAAAGCCATGAATTCCTGTGCAATCTTGACCAGATCTTGGACATCAGTCTGAGACACAGGGACTGAGAGCAGTGGCAAGGCCAAGGTGGGAGCATGTATTGTTTTTACAGATCATTTAACAGGCATGACCGAGGGATGCAGTCATCCTGTCGCAACCTCTGTAGTAATGACAGTACTTGGGGAGACCAAAAGTCTCACTTCTGAACCTCTTCTCAGATGTCAGAAGCTTGTGCCTACATAGCGGCGTCAGACCTGACTGACGTGTGAGCGGTGGTGGTAGTTGTGAGTAGGCTGGGGACCATGGCAGCCTCCTGAGGGATTGCACCAGAAGGTTCTGGCCTAGCAGTCAGTGGTCACAGGGGCCGTGAGAATGCCTCACCAAGGTCTTCGGTCGACTTAGAAGTTGACGCAGTAGGTTTTTTCTGTGGTCTCCAGATCCCTACTTTTTTTTTTCAAGTCTTCAGGATCATACCAAATGCTGATGGAGTAAGTGCGGAATCTGCAGAAGTCACAGGTAGTGACACTACCAAAGAAGTCAACAACAAGGACTTCAAATGAGCTGTGAGCAACTTAGCCCTACACTTAAGGAGTTTTGCATGAAACAGCATAATCAGAGCAGTTAGAGACATCTTGCTGAAGCCCCCCAAAAAACAAGTGAAATCTTTATGTGAGATTTGTTTCCCACAGGAAAACAGTTAACTTTTTTGAACATTAATTAGAGCAGAAATTTCCCCAGTGGGGTACTTATCTGCCTGGTAGCAGAGGAACTCTGGAAACATGAGCGAACTGACAGACTGTGACTGTACAAAACACATGAGAAGTACATCGGACTGCATGGTTAAAAACAACTAAAGACTGTACCAATAGATGCCCTTCTTATACTTTGACATCTGAACATCAGTCACTAAGCATCATTTGGCTTAGGACAAAGTTAAGATTCTGGAAATCAGGTCAGGTGCAGGCTTTTGCATAGCAGCAAGACCCAAGGGTTGGTACTGCAACACTGACTACAAAAAAAATCTGGAAGTCTGGAAATGGGATCTTTAGAAAAGGATAGAAGCAAATTACGAAGAAATAAATGAACTTTTTGGGAAAAATACATGCAGAATAATGTTCTGGAGGAGGAGGAGTGAGGTTTAAGGGAAGGCAGGAATTGAGCATTTTATGTAATGTTGGACCAATGACAGTTACACAAATAAACATATATGATGTACAACACATGTAACTGTAAACATGTTAATACAGTTCGTTTTGCTTTATATAAATGTACATTTGCCTATATCTTAAATGATAATTTAATAAAGGCGTTAAAAAGGTGTAGTGTTTGGTGTCAGCCTAGATCCCAGTTGGGTATTTTGGCTGTTTAGAATGAAATCAAGAGGATAGCTGTGGGTTTATTGGACATTTGCAAGTATAGAAAAATGTGTGTGTGTGTTAAACTATGGAAGATGTGTTCAGAGACAAGCACAGAGGAGGGGGATCAAAAAATAAGACAACATGTGGTGCTGATCTTGTACTCTTTCAAGATGGGAAAGACAGGCTCATTACTCAAGAGAATGAGAAATGTTTTTTCCAAGGATGTGATGAAGGGATGACTTTTCTTAACGTGAACAGGGGATTATGGGATGCATAATAAGTGATATGTAGATACGAGTTCCCTCTTGCGGGTAAATGAAATATGGAGTCACTGTTTTTTTTTTTTGTCAACATGTAGTACGTATTGTATACAGTTTAAGGAAATGTTGATTCCTGTTATTGATGTTATGTATGTTTTTTTTCCAGTTATTGTTATCTGAAACTTTGTAAAACACAGCTTTAAAAAATTACATTTACTTCCTATAACAGAGGTGGGTTCCTTAATAGTAAATCAACATGCTGCACTCCATTCAATAATCATTTCACTAAACAGTACCAGGACATAGTTGTACCCTCTGAATGTCTTGATTTGTAGAAAAAGTGGACGGATGTACCCTGACTGTGGAATAACTTAAGTCCAAACACAAAGCTGCCTCTGGTAGGTCAGAATCACCATAAATTGTGTATGGTAGGTCAGAATCACCATGCACTGTTTGGGGGGGTACAGGGTACCAATTCACCTAGATTAACAACTTTTTTTTCCAATTGATATTATTTACTTGCTGAGCTGAAGACTTACCACCAATCTCAATAATTTCCAACCCCTCTGCTGGCAAATCTGGATAAGGGTGTCTACATTAGGTACCAAGCCCTGAGGTGGAGATGGCCATCCTTCCAGCCAAGGAGGTAAATCCTTGACTAGGACAGACAAAGTTTTCTGTATTGCTAGGGCACTTAAGTCCTGGAATCATGCCCTTCTTGATCAACAAGGTGAGATGGGTAATACTTGTTGGTATTCCTTCCCTGCACTTTGTGATGAGGTAGTAGTAATGGTGGAAAGGTATAAAGGAACCTTGCTCACTATGAAAGAGACAGAATTCAAATATCGGATCTGTACCACAGACAGATGATGCCCCGCCTACAATCCAGCTGACTGGGATTTGATCAGTGGCCCTACAACTGGGGTAACTGATGAGGGGAAAGTGGAGTGAAGGGGCAATTCCCATTCACAATTCTCGCAAAGGAGGGACAGAAGTTTGTGCTTGGGAGGCATATAGCTGCCAGTGCACCTGAGAACATGGCGACCTACATATCAGGCAGTTGAGGAGTGGGACAACAGAGGGGACATATGCATCCCACGATGTGGAACAAGGTGGAAGACAGCCTCATGATGCTCACTGCATGCCCCTACAGGACTTAGAGATTAGACTGGCACATCACCATAGAGATGGGGGCCATACAACTCACCTCAGTCTGGACAATGAGTGAAACTGGAACCAGCACAAAGGGGACACCGCTCCATACTATAAATCTGCAAGATGATGGTCTCTCCCTGGACAACTATCTCCCACTCTCGGTGGTCAGGGGAAGGAATGGACCAGCTGAGTGTCCAAGGCAGGATAACTTATGGTCAGTGGTGAAGTGGCAAAAAGACAAAAACAGAGAGAGACAGAGAATGCAGCCACTATCATGCCCTCTTTATCCTGCTGTACTTAACAGAAAAAAGGAATGACCTCATTCTCACAAGAAAAAAACAAGCCAAACTCCGGCAAGTCCTACATCCACTTCCAGAAAATCCTGACCAGATGAAGCTTCTAAATCCTGTAATCCAGGAAAAGCAGGAGAACAGCAGAGACTCCATGCAGAGAATCTACAACCTCATTCACTTTAAGCCATTGAAAAAAAAATACACAGTGAAAGATAAGCATCACTTCTCTGCAGAGGATGCTGACCTTCACCTTCTGCTACTTTTCTTGATTAGATACCAGACAATGCAGTGGTTGTTTGAAGAGGCACAAAAGTAACTGTTCCTTCAAGATCCTCACAGACAGAGTTGCTACTCCAAGCTCCAAACAAGTGATGTGGAGCCCTCTCGGCAGCAGGGAAGGGGGCTCCCTAGCCCATGTGAGGCAGAGTTGAGCTTCCCAAGCCTGCTAACAGTGCACCCATCTTCAAGCTCTGCAATGTATTTGGTTTCAGGAAAGAAAGGTCCATCAATAGGTTAGTTCTGTTGGTGTAGCACTCCACAACTCAGCAAGAAGTGTTTGAAACCAACAGATCCATGAATATGTGTTGGTTCTGAACACAATGAAACCTCACAGACAATGCAAAAGGAACAAGACAGATCGTGGTTTGTCATCATACACAGTAGAAGTAGCAGAGTTAAAGCCTGTGCACTAAGCTTTGTCTTTAGCCATGAAGCTAAAGCCATGACATCCTCAGTCCCCAAGGGCAGAAACGATCAACAACAGAGTATTTCAATTTACGGTGACCCATAAGGAAGGTGACTTAGTAGAAAGATCGAGACCTAAGAGCTTCAGTGTCTAGGTTCACCTCTGACTTTGGGTAACTGTTTGTGTTCAGTTTTGAATGTTCATCCTATATCTATTTGTTGTTTTATTTTCCAGTAATTCCTGTTACTTCCAACCTCCCAACACTATGCTAGTTGAAAGGATACAATACATTGCCCATGTATGTGCTGTAGTTAACCCTGCACTTGTAACCTAAGTCATAGATGAAAAAGAATCTGAGAAAGACCAGTTCACATATATAGTAAACAACTAAAAAGAATTGCATCTACATAACGGTCCACACCAGGGCTACACCCAGGAAGTCACTAAATGGGACTACCAGCAGTCAACTGTCCAAGTAAAGGGATAATTCTTCTGCAAAATGCCAGTAAACACCTAGGTAAAACTCTACACTATAAAGAAACCCTAACAGCAACACTTTGTAATGGAACTGCTGCTCACCCACAGCAAACAGATACGAGTCTACTGTATGAACCACAGATGTCTGTGTGGCACAAGGCAGCCTTCTTAGCCAGTAACATAATTCTGGCCCCCTCAGGATAAAAGGTATGATTCTCTGCAGAGCAACCATATGGAACAGCATGTGCTGCAAGCCAGTTAACATCAGTCCAGGATGGGATGAAAACTGCCTATATGCTCTGGGATTAAAAGGGGCAAGACTAAAACCCCAGCCTTCCTCCTAAACTGGGACAATTTCTACTGCTCCTTTAAGCAGTACTGTCTGGCTTGTCCTAAGAGACTTTCTTACACAAACTGGTCTGCCAGCAAAGTCTTTGGGGAAGAACCTATGAATTCTAGGACAGGTCTGAAGTTGATCTCATTCAGAAGCTACTGGACCCTTGTAATGATTCTCTAAGTTAGAGCAAACTGCAAAAACCTGCACCCAGCAGGTAACCCTAAACAATGGAGATGACACCTTGACAATTTGCCAGGGCTGGAGGGACCAGATTGCAATAACTCATCCTCCTTAAAAGCTGGAGAGTTTATTATTCCCTTTTCATGCTGGCCTAATCTTCCAAAGGAAAGGATGAATGTTATGTGAGAACCTCAAAAAAGTGCTCCACAGAGATGACGGCATATTTCATCTTCAACAGGTCATCAACAGATCGTGGTTCAACTAAATGAACAACTCATCTTCTCACAAAGTGGGTATCCAGAATCCTGTTCCTGAGCTTTTCTTTAAATGTGGGCAGTCTCAGCCTTGCTACCATATTGCAGGCACACAGCAGAGCTTGTGGTCCTAATAAAATGCCAACACAAATGAACAGTGATTTGAACATGCCAAAGACAAGAGTTCAGAAAGACTGTTCTTGATCGTAGAATGAAGAAGATCCTCCAACTTTTTCAATATCTTCTGAACTTTACACAACTGAAAAAGAGACAGAAAAGAGGAATAGCTGAGTGCTTTAACCTGCATTATGGCAGAGGAGTAGACTTTCTTACCACATCTGCATGAAGACCTCTGGACGCTATGTCCACTGGCATGGTGGCAAAATTCTGTGGTCTCTAGGACCTTTGTAGGAAAAAAAAGACCACGGAAAAGTCGGAGTCAGTAGTGGGATACTTGAAAAGATAATCTGCTCATTTTGGCAGGAGATTCTAAAGGGCATCAGCCTTTTTTAGGCTAATGGGATTTGATAAAATGCCATGATGGCATTTCATCATGAATGGCTCCAAGAGACAGACAATCCAAGTCTTCTCAGGCTTCTTTCTCAAAACTTGTGTATAAAACTTAAAGTAAGATATAAGCAATGAAAGTGTTATCTAGTACCTTCAGTTCTACATGCAGGTCAGGAGTATTTTTATCAACCAGAGAGGAAGATGTGGGACATAATTAAAGAGTTGAAGAAATTTATTTGTGAGGAGAAGAGGACGAGAGTTGACTTTGACAAGTTGATTCTCCCCATAGAACAAAGTGGTATAGGACTAACTGATATGAAGGGATATTTTATTGCTACACAACTGGGTCTCATATAAACAATAAAAGCAGATGGTTATAAGTCAAAAGTGGAAAGGAAACAGTGAGGGGAGTAGGATTTTGATGCACATCTTTAAGGAGAACAACAACAAGCATGCAGATTATTATATCCAAAAAGTAAATAAAATATTATAAGAACTAAGCTAACACAGAAACAGAGAAAGGATATTTTACCACTAGAAATCATTGTAAGTATGGTTATAGAATGTAGACAAGAGGGGGTGGAATTTACTGGAGAAAACTGGCAAAGAAACCAAGATACTAGGAGCAAATAACTAGAGAGAGAAATTTAGTACAGTGAAATGAAGCTAAGTAGACATTTGGAGTACAGGTTAAATACTACATTCCTACAGAGTATAAGCAAAGAAAAAGAGATGAAGGGTTGTTAAATGAAAGACCCAATCAAGTATTTTTTTTTTAGTGTAGAACAGAAGCTGCTGTTAAAAAGGGTTAATTAGTAGAGCATGTAAAACGTTGCACGAAAACTATAAAATCAAAAGAGGTTAGAAAAGACTGGAAAAAGAAAATGGAACAGCAAAGACATCTGAACAATTTCCAAGTAGGCAATAAAGTCCAAAAGGTTTATTATTTTTGCTTGGAAGTTTTTGCTTATGCATTTTAAACCTAGAGCAGATTTTAAAAGTTTTTTTAATCAGGCAGATAGCAAATGCTGGAGGTGTGACAGGAAAGACGGAGTTAATTGGGAACATGTTTTTAGGAATGTAATGACTTGGCAGATTTAAAAGTCCCTATTATATAAGTAGTCAGAAACTGATGGTTGTAATTAAGAAAATTATTACTTTGAACTGGAATATATGATCTGAATTGCCCAGACATATAAAGGACTTAATAATCTTAATGCTAATGGCTGCAAGAAAAAACAATAATTACTAGAAAATGGAAATCAAAATCTAAACTAACTGTAACTGAGCTACTGAACACTATAAAGGAGATTAAAAAACGGAAGCAAGATCTGTAGAAGAGGGATACAAATATAAACTGGCATACAAATAAATACACAGTGTTCAAGAGGTGGAGTGAAATTTAAGGGAAAACAGAAATTGAACAATTTATGTAATGTTGGGGTAAATGAAAACTGGTAAACTGCATGAAAATAAAGGAAATTCTATTATGATTGGTATCTATATCATGCAAAAAAAAAAATAAAGTTATGTTTAATAAAGACTTTTTAAAAAAATCTATAGAGAATTTGTAGAGGAAAAAAATAAGGATAAGGGGTTAGTCCAAAGTTCCCTTCATCGACTTCTCATTACTCCCACAGGAGGGGATGCCAGAGGGTTAGATTTTATTCTTGACCATCTGGAAAATGCAGGCCTCAAAAAATCTCAGACACAAATAATTCCATAAGGTGAGGGAGAAACAAGATCCAGACTATCAGCTGGTGTAAACTTATAAACAGGTGAGCATGGGACAGACCAGGAACCACTGTTGGAGCATGCACCAGGCAAGTGTGGAGAGGGATGAGTTAAGGCCACGCTAGGACTGGCACAGACTTCAAAATGAATTCCCTAGCGGTATTATACCACATGTCCATTTCGAGCTCTCAAAGGCATTAACCAACTGCCTGACATTCATGCTCTGAAAGGTGATCTTAGCAAGGAGACAATCATGTGAAGCCTATTTATCTGATGTCTGTGGGTTGGGTACCTGGAGGAAATGCCACAGTACGAATTACCATCACTTAGAATCAGGTTACTTAAAGGACCATTCTCCAGGATCAGGACAGGTGACCAAGGGATCCAGTTATTCATGTGAAGATAAGATGGTACAAGAACCTTGTTATGCACTCCTGGACTGGAGCCAAGATGTGCCTCCCCCACAGTAAGTTCTTTTACTGAAGCTGAGAAACAGTTTGAGTTTAGACTACAGCTAGTTAAAGGTGTGTACACCACCAGTGGAGAACATGTGCTCAGCTAAATAAATCACTAACCATCAACAAGTCTCTGGCTTGCATCTTACATGTGGTCTTTATGGTGATGCTCTGAAAAACATCTGGAGTTGAGAGACAGATCTACTCAAAAATCTTCTCTCTTAGTTCTACTGACCACCATGATCTTAGTGAAGGAGACCAACAACTCAATCTTTCAACATCCAGTAGCCAAGATGAGCCCCTGGCATTTGTGGCAGCTGCTAACACTGATTGCATTATTTCCCCAGGAAAGTACAGGCAGTCGCAGTGCAAGTCATGATCCTCCCCTGAGACAGTGTGTGCAGGTCATGCTCCACCCAGAGACAGTGCATGTAGGTCATGCCCCTCCCTCAGACAGTGCATGTAGGTCATGCTCCTCCCCCAGACAGTGCATGCAGGTTATGCCCCTCCCTCAGACAGTGCATGTAGGACATGCTGTTCCCTGAGACAGTGCATGTAGGTCATGCTCCCTGGAGACAGCACATGTAGGTCATACTCCTCCCAGAGGAAGTGTGTGCAGGTCATACTCCTCCCTGAAACAGTACATGCAGTGTGGGTCTCATCTGGTAATGTGATAGCCACATGGATGCTTATTACAATGTGATTTAGCTACATAAAAACAGGCCTTTACCAAAGACACACGAATTGAGATATAAACTCTATGAGTAACAAGAAAGAAATGGCAGTTAACAGGGATCAGTGCTGTCCCACTATGCAGCCAGTGCCTGATATCATGTTTGTGTTAAACAGGCATTGCTGGAAAAGAAAAACATGCCAAATTTGGAATGGTGGAAGGACAGCCTTTATAGCTAGAAAATTAACTATGACACACAAAGCAACATACAATTTGCAAGAGTCACCTACCAAAAACTGTAATTATTTTTTTCAGTCTTTCTTAGGAGAGACTGATGAACTCAACTGAAACAGGCAACAGTATTTACTCTAACAGCAAACAAAACTGGGTTATGGTTTCCTAATGGTAAAGTCTTGTACCAATATCTTGGGTAAGGCGGAAATATCACAAATGATCTAGGAAACATCTGACTGCTCTTCATGTCTTGCCATAAAACGGACATCTGCCTGTAATTAAATTCCATTAATCTATGAACGTACTACAACGATCCTTACATTCAGCATCTACTGACCCAAGTGTAGATAATCCTCAGCCATCATACATTCTTCTATTTTTTTCTCTTCTGTCATCCTTCTAGATACATATTAACAATTTAGTATCTCTGCAACACCCTTTATCTAGGATCATATGGCACATCAGACAATGGCATCAAAGAAAGGATGAATATGGCACTTTAGTCTGGGGACTTGACAAACCTTGTTTACATGCAGATTAAGGTCAGATAGTTGCAAACACTTTGTTGGAGAGGCACTTTCACTTGTTTGATGGAAGTCTCTGTTGCCAAGAACTGGCACTGACCATGAGAAACTGGAGTGCAGCAATTCAGCTGCCAGATTTGGATCGTTAGGACCATCTACAGTGAAAAGAAACAACATTATGATAAGAAAACATTTCCACTCGAATGTGTAATTAAATAACTTCTCTTAGTTTCACCACTTTTCATTCATGTTCATAGAGGTAAAAAACACAGAGATCCTTAATCTGCTTTGATTTCCAGTCTACTCTGCACTTTTTTTAATTCCGTGCAGCATGTTATTCAAGTCTATACTGCACTGAAAATATTTCTATATTCTGTTTAATTGCCTCTAACACATCTTGCTGGATCACAGACAAACAAAGATAGCTAGTTCAGTAAGACTTTTCTTAACACACATTTTATGTATCTAAGACGGTGCAGCTGTGTGCAAAGTGCATATATAGTGATTACTAAATACCTGAGAGAACATAAATGCAACATCTGTGAATGTCACTCTTCCTCCTTCCTTGTTGAAACTTGCCACTCCCCTTCACTGGCTCTTCGCCCCATTCTTCTTTCCACAAATGGAGAGTATCAAGTCTACCCAGAATCAGAGCTGAGCAAAGATAGCTGTCATACAAGAAGGCACTGAAGTAATTTGCACTCTGCTTCACCTTGGTGTTTCAGCCTGCCTACAGGTACAGGGAATACCTTTACCCCAGTAGACAGAGCATGGTTGAGGATATAGCTTCACTCCCCACCCAACCCCCGAATGAATCCACAAACATTTAAGGGAGAACATAAATTGTCCCTATACCAAAGAAATTAGGGTTGCCAGATAAGAATGGTTTCATACACAAAGGTACATGGTTAGAACAGTCTGTCCAGTGGCAGTGACATCCACACTGACTGCAGAGGATCCTGGGTTCAATCTCCAGCATGGGTCAGTGTCTTCCTTTCCTGCTGAGTTTTGAATTTTTAGAACTGTGGCTAATTGTTGAGTTACTCTGTAGGATCATCCTACAGGTACAGCCAGCCATTACTCACAACTTCTCTCTCTTCAGGCAAATAAAAGACTCTTTGTGCACACTCTTCTCCCACAGTAACACTTATGCTACAGACTATAATTTGCGATTAGCTAACTCAATAATTTAAGTGTCAAAGTAAAACAAAGAATAATAAAGATTTGCACGTCACTCACCGCACCTCTAGCAAGTTTTGAATGATGCTCTTCATCTTTGCACAGTTAAGTATACGGCTATTAACAACCTTGTGACTATTTGTAACAGCTTATAGAAAGATTCGGCAGAGGACATAGGAAGAAGTGTCATGTCATTTCCTCCAAATGAGAAGCTGAAGGCTTCTGCCCATTCAGGTCTCCAACCCCCTTATGAACAACCTTATACTTAATCCTTTATTAAATACCTCAGACATAGTACTGAAAGAGTAATACCTTGGTACTTTATTTCTTCTTTGAGAACCCTTCCCTCCAGGTGTTTGGTAACAGCTTTGTACACAATATACCAAAGTAAGGTAAAGTACAAATTCCATACATTAAATCAGGTAAGCAGTCGCTCTTTTTGTCTCTCTGCTGCTAGCACCACTCTGCAGGACCACGAGGAGCTTTGCTGAGTAGGAACAAGCGCAAAAAACACGCCAAAGCGGGTTTTATACAGGGGGACATGAAAGAGCTAGAAATTAGCCCAAAACAGCCAATAGACTACAAGATTCTTGTGCTGAGATCACTCCTCCAGGGACAGATAGGCTGCTCAAAGCTCCCCACTCCCACTGGTGAACAAAGAAGCCTCCCTCTATCCGAGTAAGGAAATGGGCAACATAGGAACTATCCAAAAGTCCAGAATACAGCAAAGCCTGTATTATGGACTATTCTAGGTCAGGAAAGCCGGGAAACAAGGATATTTTTTTGTTTTTTTTCTTTTTTGTTACACAAACAGCAGAAAATGCACTAAATATATAACACAGGCTAGCGCACTTGAGTGTGTAGCCTCAACAGGTAAATTCAACAACAACGCAAACTTTTAAAGTGCAGGCATAACTTAACAGAAAGACAGCTTTAAACAGGTAAAAGAGCAGATATAACTCGCGTTTCGGCAAGAAAGGGCAGTCGCACAGGTAATAGCAGAAAAAATATACTTAAATCAGGTAAGCAGTCGCTCTTTTTGTCTCGGCCCCTACTGGTCCTTTTTTATCAGTTATAAAGGAGTTACCTATACTTGTCTGGTATGACCAAAGGACAGATGCTAGTCTCCTCTCCAGTCCAGATGGTGAATTTGGGAATCCTAAGGCAATGTTACAACTGCCTCATGTACACAGACAACCCTCTCCTCCTCCCAACAAGCTCAAACATATGTGAGAGATGTAACCATATAGCCAAACTGGAGGCTGAACTCTCTCAACTCACTACTGGCCCAGTCAGTCAGGAGGAGAAGGTAACCACACACACCACAAATCCAGTCTCACATAGACCTACCACAACGTCTAACCAAACACATAAACACACGAAAACATATTCGGAGGCTTTAAATAAGAATCTGCCTAAGCAGCAGAGACCTCCAAAGCAGACATCGAAGCACCTGCTACCCCAAAACAAAACACGTGAAACACAACTCACAAAGTCAGTGTGCCAAACAAACGCAGCCCTTAAGGCTAAACAACACACCTGATACACTTGTAATAGGTGACTCTATTGTCAGACACACTGACGTCCCACTCACCAGACTGAACATGGAGAGGGTCACGGTAAGCTGCCTGTCAGGCGCTAGGATCCGCCACATAACGCAAGCACTCAGATCACTTCAAAGCAAGTACAAATATGACTCAGTCATTGTCCATGCTGGTGTGAATGACCTGAGACATACCTCCCTGGACTACATGAAAAGAGACATAGAGGAGCTCTCTAATCATGTAGCCCAAGCCGGTATGACCCTGACCTTGAGTAGCATCTTACCCTCACCAAGAATGATGCCACAGTATAAAGACAAAAATGCTCAATTTTAACAATTGGCTTAAGTATTGGTGTCATTCAAAGGGGATCCAGTGTCTGTCAGCCTGGGATGACATGCTCGACAAGCCATGTTCCTTCGCTAAGGATGGCCTGCACCTGTCACCTCTGGGCTTTCGGATACTGGCAAAGGCTCTTGCCACCCCCATAGTGCCTTTTTTAGGCAAGGCTCAAAGGACAAACCCACCTCCATAGATAACACTGGGAAAAAGAAACTAAGGGTAACGCTACTCAGTGCCAGAAGTCTAAACCTCAAGATGCACGCACTCGAAGCTCTCATCAGTATGGAGAATATCGACATCTGTGCAGTAACAGAAACCTGGTTCAAGGCTCCCGAGAGCACCCCAGCACTACCAGGTTATACCTCATACCATGCTTTTCGGCCCCAAAACTCGGACTGAACCACAAAAGGAGAGGGAGTATCCATATTCATCAAAGATACTCACACCTCCAGGTTAGTGGCACTGCATGAAGCAGCAGAGACCATACATGTGCAACTAACAGTGGGCAAAACTGCCTCTCAGTTTATAGCCTGCTACAGACCACCCTCACAAACTCAGGAACCTCACTCGGCCTTCCTGAAAACACTGGAGAATATGAAGGTCTCTCCAAACACCATTATACTTGGTGATTTCAACTACCCAAACATAGACTGGGAGCATTACTCAAGCCCCAATGCCCTAGCCCAAAGGTTCCTTGAATTTATAAACTCAAATGCTATGGAACAACTAGTCACCACTCCCACAAGAGGGGAAAACATACTGGACCTGATCATCACCAACATGGGGACTCAATGCTCCACACCAAGTATACCCCTCATTGGTAAGATCGGACCATAAATTAATCTCACTGAACATCTACATCCCTTCCCCACCCCAAGCCCAGAAAACCACAGTGAAAAATTTCTCAAAAGCTTATTTCACACTTCTCAAAACTAAGGTGACATACTTCAAAGCCCCGGGGCCGGCGGAAACTACAGCCCAACCTGCAGAAACCTTTATAAATGCATTCTATGGACACCTTCAGAAATGCATGGATCATGCAATCCCAAATAAAACCAAGACCCAATCCTCCAAAGGCAGGCGTCCAATCTGGTGGACCCCAGCCATAAATAAGCTTTACAACAAAAGGAGGAAGCTACTACATGATAGAGTAACATCCCTAAAAGGGAAGGCAGCTCTGATCAGTACTAGCAAAAAACTACGGTCCCTCATAAAATCATCCAAGGCCAGCTTCGAGAGAAAAATTGCACAGGACACCAAAAATAATCACAAGGCCTTCTTTAGTTATGTTAGAAACCTGGGCGGCAACTCCCAGATATGTTCAGAGTTAATCCAAAATGACAAAAAATAAACTGAATCCACAGACATAGCCAACATCCTGGCAGACAGGTTCAGTGCAAACTTCTCCCCCACATCCCCCCCTAAAGATCAAATATCTATCCCAGCAGAGAGTCGCCTCCCCAACATCTCAGATGCTCAGGTATGAGCTGCCCTCTCCAAGGCAAAAGACACAGCATCAATAGGACCAGACGGTGTCCCGGGCTGCGTCCTACACAAGCTCCAAGAAGAGTTAAAACCACATATAAAGTTACTGTTCAACCTTAGCCTTAGTACAAGATATGTACCCAAGGAATGGCGTACAGCTACGGTGGTCCCGCTCCACAAAGGCAGTGCCTCAACAGACCCTGGAAACTACTGCCCCATAAGTTTAACTAGCCTGGTCTGCAAAGCTATGGAGCGAATCATCATGGAGCTCATAAACAAAGACATTGGGGACCTGCAGACGCTGGATCCTACCCAGTTTGGCTTTGTTAAGGGCAGATCCTGCCTCCTGAACCTGGTTGATTTCTTTGAAACAGTCACGCCTCCTGAACCCCGTTGACTTCTTTCAAACAGTCACCACGGCCACAGATGAAGGGAAGGTAGTACATACAGCCTACCTGGACCTCGCAAAAGCCTTCGACACAATACCCCACTCGGGCATCATAAATAAGCTCTTCAGCTTAAACATCAACCCCTATGTCACAAGATGGGTTGCAAACTGGCTCAAGGATAGAACCCACATGGTCAGAATTGCGGGAGCCATGTCAGACTCTAAACCAGTTACTAGTGGCGTCCCACAAGGCTCAGTCCTGGGACCTCTCTTGTTCGGTATATATTTCTCTGAGGTACAGGCTAACACGGGAGGACTATGGCTGACCAAGTTTGCAGATGACTGCAAACTGGGTGCCATAATCGACTCACCAACTGACACAGACATCCTCCAAAAGGGAGACAGATAACTGGTGCCAGAGCCATGGTCTGAAGCTGAATGTCAAAAAGTGCATAGTCATCCCCTTTGGGAAAAACAAAGTGCCCACAAATTACCACATAGGTGGTGATCCATTAAGCACGGAAGAAGTAATTAGGGACTACGGGACCCAAGTGGATCGCAATCTTTCCTTTGACAATCACGTCGCCAAAGTGGTCAGAAAGACCTTCTATATAGCCCACCTTATCATGAAAGGGTTTACATCTAGATCAAGAGAGGTCATTGTGCCCCTCTACTCATCACTCATCAGGCCCATAATAGAATATAATGCCCCATTTGGGATGTACCTAACCTAACACCTGCAGCAACTGGAAAGACCCCAAAAGTACCTCACCAAGAGTATCAAGGGACTCAAACAAATGACCTATGCTGCCCGTTTAAAGAAACTCCAGCTATACTCAGTTGCATACTGCCTACTCAGAGGTGACCTGTGCCTGACGTATAAAGCCATATCAAACCCAGATTTAATGGTCATGCTCCACCTCAGAAAATCCAAATCCCTTAGAGCTACGTGCTCGAGGGACTTAAACCTCAGCACAGAAATTAATAGAACATGCTGGAGGGACAGATTTATAACCCAGAGGCTCCCATCACTCTGGAATAGAATCCCAGTCCATGTCAGACAGAGCCCCTCACTCCTTCTTTTCAAAAGGAATCTTGACGAGTGGATGGGTGATCATACGTTTACCCCGGGGATTACCTCTGCATCACTGCTAGACAAAGGCACAGTAAACTAACCTTAAAAGGGTATAGTAAACTCGTTTAAAAGGGTGGCGAAAGCCAAACACACTCTGACTAAGCTTGTAAATGCCCCAGGGCAGATAGCCTAGTATCAACCTATGAACCTATGAATATATATATATATATATATATATATATATATATATATATATATACACACACACACACACACACATATACGGGTTCCCTTCAGAATTTCGAATTCCCAAAACCTCAAATTTCATATGGTCGAGACCATATGATCGACATTTTAGAACTTTGAAACTCTGAAATAAATCCAAAAGGAACACAAAACCATATTCCGCAATGTTTTTGCAGGGGGGCAAGCCCCCTACACCCATGCTATTTAAATATACCAACTCCGACATCGCACTACAGCGAGGAAAAGGGAGAATTTCCCATTCCACACTGTATGCAGATCTTTCAAAGTTCTAACTTCGATCATATGGTCTCGACCATATGGAATTCGAAGTTTTAAAGGGTTAATTATGTAGTCTAGAAAAACGTTAATGTCAACTACCACAAATAAAGCTCTCTAAGGCAATAGCACAGGATGGAATTTCTGTAGCAAATGTTAGAAGGTATATGCATTCTTCATATTTACTTGTTCATAGGTAGGTACTAGGCTATCGGCCATGGGGCCTATACAAGCCCAGCCAAAAAGGTACCCTGGCTTTTGCCACCCAAGAAAATTATTTTCCTGTGCCACTGTCGAGCAGAGCCACAGAGGTGATCCCCAGGGTGAATTTCCTATTTCCCATCCAATCATCAACATTTTTCTTGAAGAGTGCTAATGAGGAGCTTTGTTTGATATAGATAGGTAGTTTATTCCAGAGTATGGGAAGTCTCTGGGACAGGAATCTATCCCTCCAGCATGTTCTGTTTATTGTGGTGACAAGGTTTAGGTCCCTAGAGCGTATAGCTCGGAGGGATTGGGATTTCTTTAAGTGGAGCATGTCCAACAGCTCTGGGTTTGACATAGCTTTGTATGTTAGGCAGAGATCACCTCTGAGTAGGCGATATGCGACAGAGTAAAGCTAGAGTTTTTTTTAGTCGGTCTGCGTAGGGCATCTGTTTGAGGCCGGTAATCCTCTTTGTGAGGTATTTCTGCGGCCTTTCCAGTTGTTGTAGCTGTCTTGTGAGGTACATACCAAAAGGGGCGTTGTATTCTATAATGGGTCTAATGAGTGATGACTAGAGGGGAACAATGACCTCTTTTTTTCTGGATGAGAAATATTTTGTGATGAGGTGTGCCACATAGAAGGATTTCCTGACTACTGTGGCGATGTGATTATCAAAGGAGAGATTACTGTCCACCTGTGTCCCAAGGTCTCTTATCACACTTTCGGTGTTAAGTATACTACCGCCTATGTTGTAGTTCATGTGTACAGAGTTTTTACCAAAGGGGATGACAATGCACTTTTTGGCATTGAGCTTGAGGCCATGGCTTCGACACCAGGTATCTGTCTCAATGAGGCCCTTTTGTAGGATGTCCACATCGTTAGGAGTTTTGATTATGGCTCCTAGTTTGCAGTCATCTGCGAACTTCATTAGCCAAAGACCTTCTGTGTTACCTGTACTTCACAGAATTAGATACCAAACAGGACAGAACCCAGGACTAAACCCTGTGGTACTCCACTTGTCACTGGTCTGAGGTCGGATTCGGACTTGTCAAAACTTTTGTATAAAATATTTTTTCTTTTCTTTTTTAATGACAACTACTCTTTTCATAAGGTGCAGCTACCATTGAGATATTAGGTTCTGCCAATGGCTTCTACCTTAACTTCTCACATTTGTCACAGTTTCACATACAAAATTAGAATAGCTATTGGTCTGCACATATGTGGCCTTTCAGTATTTTGGAATAAAGCTTACAACGGATTCAACAATCAAACCTTTCAGACTTTCCAAATATGCTAAGACTGGCAGCTTAGCTTTCTCTAAAAATGTATTCATACAATCATTCTCTGAATTTTCCTCTTCACTAAAATAGCTAAAACGATCTTAGTGAAGCATTCAAGCATATGTTCTGGGTCACATTTATCCAACTTAAACCATGGGTCACTATTAATATTTTCCAGATATTTCTGTTGTTTCTCCTCCGTAATCAACTTTTAAATGTTATTTTTCCCCTGCATCCTGCCAACCAGCAACCCTTCCATGATCAGTTACTCCATTTGATCTCCAGTGGATAAGAACTGATTACTGGAGGCCATCAGCCAGGCAACCACTAGGAGTTTTCTTTTTTTAACTCATCAACATCTACAGCATTGATGTTGCTTTGTTCTTAATCACACCTTGACTTGCCCATTCAAGCCCATGGTGCTTGAAAAGATAGAACACACACAGACACACACACACACACCTTTTGCTTCTGCTTAATTTAATTGTACTGAATTTATGGTATTCAGTATCGCAATTAAGCACATTAAATTTCAGAAAATTACCATAACTGAACATTTTCATTTAGAAATATTTTTTAGCATTTATTTTTTCTTCTTACTCTGAGTTCTAAGCAACTGCTGTCCAGCCTGCCAGCAGTCAGGAATGGAAACCTGAATTAAATGACTGCAGCAGGTTTTAATAAGTTAACTCTCATCCCTCTCCCAGTGTCTGACATATGTGATTGCATATATGAGGGCCAGCAATTCTTTCATCTGTGGTTGTGTATGTTCCCACATATACCCCATAAACATTACTTCATGAATGAAGCTTAGAAGAGCCATAAGCATGTCCACAGGCCAACCACTGCATGTCCTGCACATCTACAGTAGGTGCCAGCAATGCAGCAGTTCAAATTGTCTCCGTCCTCCCTGGACATATGAGCTGATGCTGGCCACTCACTCCCATCCAGCCCCATCCCCTGCCTGGGCCCTCCAGCACCCAAGCCACTAAATAGTCTCAGGTCACCTGGATTATCCCTCTATGCCATGGAGTTGCTTGGCTACTCTATATTTAATCAGACTAACATTGTGAATGCATTTATGCTTTTGTTTCTATTATCCTTTCAATATCATTTCTAACAGGAAGTGTTTTACATTTTTAATTTTTCTCTTTGACTACACTGCACCCCTATTTTGTATTTCAATTTTAATATCAGAATTAATCTGTTTTCTGTCTTGCTCAACTTCTGCTTCTATTAAATCTTTTACTTTTTATTTGATCTCCCATGTATGAATCATCTTCTCACCTAACCTACACTGGACTTTTATTCTTATAATCATACATCCCACTTCTATTTTCAGGCAGAATGCAACATAGCCTGACCACAATTTAGTTAAATTTGATGATTTTCACTTTTATCTCTGGTGAAGTGTCTGACAGAAGTAATGAAACCTCAGTTCCTATTTGTAACATTCTGGAGTAATTGGGTATTATCTGAGAATGTCCTAACCTCCAACTATCTTATTCCGCTATACATTCTTATCAGTCTCTTCGGAGCCTCACATGCTATATTACTGTGTTCTCTATACCCCCGGGATCTGCACCTTCTCACCAAAGATATTTCTGTCCTCTATTAATATTTCCAGCACTAGATCCCCAGCTTTCCAATCTTTGCATAAGCAACCTTAAAAATCCCTGGATGCTACAACTAGGTGGGAAACTGCACCTATATCCCTTCATATTACTGTATCTGCTACAGCAAAAAAAAAAAAAAAATCTGTTTTTTTATCACAGTCTTTCCTTCTTAACTTGATATTCAGCTAATCTTCAGTCTACGCAGGAGAATTATGTATCTTGCAAACAGACTGTCACATTTAAATAGCTGAAAAAATGAAGAACATTAAATCTTACTCTTAGAGCGTCATCTCACTTTGCTGAACCTGCCGGACTTTACAAGTTTGCATTATATGTGATAAGGCATACATGGCCAGTGATCATGTGCTTTAATGGAGGGCAGCAAGGTTCAGCAACCTCAGAATCAACTATATAATGACAGCAGTTGTGCACTGCTCGGCTTTCACAAATGATGTACAGACATAAATGAAAGCTGTTTTGAACTCCTCTTCTTTTTGAGATTACATTTAATTAAATGGCAAATGAAGACTGCCTGGAAATTAAAGGCAAACATCTTCAGACTACTTATCCTCTCTTTAAGGGTTCATTCTCTGGAATTTGCTTGGTGGAGACAACTGTTCGTTCTGTTGTTGAAGTCTTCTGTTCTATCTGTTTGGCTAAGCTTTTTTTTTTCAGAATGCACTCTGCTGTTTCTTCCTTAAATCCTTTTCTTTCCTTCCTTAGCTAACTAGAAAAATCTCTGGTTAAAAAGCACCGTGGCAGACTAAAATCTCTATCCATTATCCATCTACTCATTCTCTTAGAGGCTCTTCAGAGATGTTGTTTGCCAAACACTTTGCACTATGAAAGACTTCTTTTTACAACCTACTTCACCTTCATAAATTACACAGCTCATACTTCCTGCCACAATAGTTTTTTTACCCAATGCATTTTTGGAATAGACTCCCTCACCACATTAAAAAGAGTACCTCCAAAAAACATTACCTCTGACTGGATTGGTAACTGTAAATTTGTAACTCTCATTAATGTTAATGGTCTCTTAACCTGAGAGATGCAGTCTACCTTTATTATTTCAATGGTGAAGTGGCTAAGCTGGTAACAATTTGAAATGTCAGAAAATGCAATGCTGAGACCTGGAATGAGGAAATTGATTAACAGAAAATCCATACTTACATATTTTAAGTCCAAGGCAATCTCAGAGATGGTATATATATATAAGTTTGAAGGGTGAGGCCTTCACTTTATGGGACTGCTCCCATTGCAAAAAATCAAATTTAAAGAAGAGCGATTTTTGATTTCTACTTTTCTATATTTTTATTTTTCAGCATTTTGGGACTTGAATTAGCAAGCTCCAACATTTCAGTAAGGAGTTGGCTAAGCTACTTGACAGCTCTCCACCTCTTAGTGTAAAGTGAACTCTAAGACTCAAAATCACCTATATATTTTTTATCCTAAACAGGACATAAAACCACCAATGAGCATAAAACCAATTCAACATCTGATAAAGTACTCTAAATACAAAAGCCTGGCCATAGAAGTATGTTCATCTCCTACATCTTTTATCATTTACTTCTCCTCCTTGTTATCTGAAACCTCTGCTTCCCCATCTCTCATCTATATAATGCCACTTAAAATGTTTCACAACTTCCTGCATCACCCATTCATTTTCTAAATTACACCTCTCTTGTATTTTTAGTGTCTGAAAATATTATTACCTATATCCTAGTTCAAGTAGAGGATTCCAGATCTGAAAACACTGTTAACCTCTTTATATGATAGTATCTTTAGTCCACAAAAAGATTCCATTTCTATCATTGTCTCATTTAGCATGTCCATTTCCTTTTGTCTACTGTAAATGTAGGTATGAGACTGTGTGTTTGTGTATGTGTACACATAGATAGATGTGTTATGTATGTATATACAGTTCTCCTGCATTTTGTCAGATATCTGTTTAGTTAACAAATGCTAGAGGTAGTGTTTTATGGACATACAGATAGCCTAGTGGTCAAAAGGTCAACAGTATGTTTCATTGAGACAGATGAGTGGGGTTTGGAGGGGGGTGAGAATGTTTGTGCATATGTCTTGAGAGTTCTGCTTAGGGTCAAGGATAGCTTTTTATGACTGGGAATGTGTGTATTTTTGGGTAAGGGTCAGGTAAGGGGATAGATACAGTGTTGTCAGTGTGTGTTTTGTGTGTTTGTATGTTCCAACATGTCTTGTGTAGTGGCAGTGTTATGGAAAGTTTGGGTTTTTTTTTAAAGTAAGATATACGGTTTAGGTTTGGGAAAAGGGGCAAGATTAGGATTAGTAACCATTACTATGGTGGGTTTGGGGGAAACAGCAAGAAGTGGGGGGAAAAGATGGGAAGTTTGTGGACTTTTAGAAACGGATGGGGAGGACATTATAGTATAATTCCAACTTTGTCAATAATGTTCAGAAGATTAATGAAGGAAATGAAGATGTAACTGTCAGTAAAAAAGAAGTTCTTTTTCTGTTAACAATGTGCATATAATAAATATTCTTAAAGTAAAGTGTATGTTACACTGTAAAGTAGTCCTGTAAAATATGTAGAGGTACTTTAAATGTGAGGTGGGGAGAGTCTTATCAGTGACTGTTGTTAATGCCAGTGATATTAAAGTAAGAAAGTATTTTTTTTTCCAGTTGTAATGCATCTGTGTTTTTACTATAAATGTACATAAACTCAATACAGGAAGTATAATGTTGTGATCATGGTCTGCTGACACGGAAAGAATGAAATGATCAGGTGCGTGGATCCCTGGTGTTATATATACAGGTAGAAGTGTGCACTACAAGCATATAAAACTATAGTCTTTTAGCACTTGAGGTGAGCTATGTCATGCAACTGCTGGACCATTAGCAAGTTTTTATCATCTACCAGCAGAGCTTTGCAATTACAAACCGTATGACTTCCGCGGGAGTGCAGCGGTAGTGTTGTTGCCTCACAGCAAGAGGTTCTCCCGTTCGATTCTCAGCTGGAGTGCAGGGAGTGCATTCTGTGTGGAGTCTGCATGTCCTCCCCGTGATTGGGTGGGCATTCGAAAGACATGGGTAAATTGGCGTGCCTACGTTGAAGGTTGAACATCGAGCTGGCACCTCGGCGTTCGTTAAAATCTACTGCCAATCATTAGCGGACTAGAGTTCCGCTGTGGCGACCCATAACCGGGAAAAGCCGAAAGACAACAACATGCAGGCACAGATAATTACTCAGTTATTTCTTAATTAATTGTCTGTGCCTTCAGGCACAGGAAAGTAAATCAAGAAATGACTGAATCATAAATCTTGAGGCATCTGTAAGGGAAAACATTAAAACTAGTACTTAAGAAATGACAATCAATTCAGGGAAAATATCTGATACACTGAATGGAATATAAGCAGATGCATTCTTAGTAATATCAATCTATTCAGAATAAATCGCAACAATACAACACATTAATTTAATGATATCCAGGGCAGTCTTTATTAAGGCTAAAAATCAGTTAACAGAGTAAGCACGTTTTTTTTTTTTACATCTGCAAGGCAAGTTCAGATAGGACAAGAATGGGTGGTCAGGGTGCAGGATGGAACACAGGCTCTAACATGCATTTTCAGCATAATTAAACCTAACTTTCGAAAGAGTAAACCCTGTGAGTGCAGCTGTCTATTTGAGACATCTGTCAGATATGATGGGGTGCTTTCCCTTTGGAAAAGTGTATACTGTTCTGAATGTCTGCTTTGAGTTAAGAGGGGTTAGGGGGTTAAAAATGAAAATGTACACATTATTTTCTATCACAAGTGTTCTTATTGAAATGAAATGTCTGTGAATATGTGACATCGGATCAAAAAGAGTCAATGGCCATGGCAGCTAACTGACAGCAACAAATGGTAAAAGCACTGTGACTGAAAACTTTTCTCTGACAGAAAATATAATAAAAAAATTAAAAGATGGAGACACTTGTTTGCTAATTTTATTCACTAACAGACATATAAAATATTTATAGCTTCAAGTTCTTCAAAAGCTGTAATTTCCTGTCAGAACTTCAAATGCTTAGTTAAGACAGAACAGACTTCAACATGAGCCACTCAAGAAATGGCACTTATGATTCTTCTGTCAAAAAAGACATCCAGTCACTAATACCTAGTATGCAGGATGTATTACTCAAAATAGACAAACGGGTTACCAAAATAGAAATTTCAAAGAATACCCCAGAAAGCAGATGGAACATTTAGAAATTCTTATGAAATAACAAAGTATACAAAACAGCAGTGCAGAAGAAGCTTTACATTATCATGAAGGGAGAATAACTAAAGGTGAGTCTCAGACTGATTTTTTTAAACCAAAATAACTGATTCACAGATAAAGTTGATGATTCAGAAAATAGACCGAGATTAAATAAAATTTATGGTATACCTGAAAAGTATGAGGGAGACAATATAATAAATTTCTTAACAACCCGGTTACATAAAACATTAAATCTACCTGAAACTTTATCTTTTGGAATTGAATGAGCACAAAGCTCCCTGAGAGCACCTACAAAGAAAGAAAACTCACCACCACATTTGATTATAGTTATATTTATGTTCAGTTTAAAAAAAAGACCAACTATTAAAAACAGCATGGTCTAGCCCACCAATTAAAACAGGTGAACATGTAGTCAGATTTGACAATGATAATCAAACTGGAAATAAATAAATAAATTATTCCAGTAAAATAACGAGTCAAAATTCTGCTTACCACTGATTAAGGAACTTAAAAAGAAAAATATTAATATCACTTTTGTGTTTCCAGCAAAGATGAAATTATTTATTTCGGAAGGAACTAAAATATTTGATACACTGGAGGAGGCATCCACTTTTGTTAACAAAAATAAAATCCTTCATAATACTGATGAAATGGACTGGAGCAGTATATTCCTCAAGAGACAGATTGAGCTGAATTCATGGGAAAACTGCTTCTAAAATGTATTTTCTAATTGCAGGACTTTTATTTTCCGAAACAATAGATTTTCCCTTTAAATAAAAAGGAAATAAATTGTTATTTTTACTGTTTAACTACATTTACAATGAAATACATAATATATTTCATAAGAAATGTATTTCCAAATATTAAACAAATAGCTTTCTACAAGACAATGTCATTAAATTATAAGCAATAGCATTACTAACTTTAAGACTGTATAAGTAAAGCATTTTATTTTAACCTTGCTTAGAAAATTTTATTTTATTTAACCTTACTTAGTAAGTGCATTGCTAGGTTAACAAAATGTCAGATCTAAGTAATATATTAATTAGAAGAGTTAAAGTGCTGATGATTTTGTTTAAGCTGTTTTTGTGTAACATGTTTATTTCACAGGACTGAGAACAAAAAGAATGTTCCAGCTGTGTGAAAATGCTTAAATCTTGCTTGCCTTGATTCCTGGCTGCTCCTTCAGCTGTTTTGAACAAAATCTAGGTCAAAGTCCATCACTGCTGCCTGTGAAAACAGGAATGAACTTTCTTTTTCATTCTTTTTTTTTTCAAAAAAAAAAAAATATATATATATATATATATATATATATATATATATATATATATATATATATCTTAGACATCTAGTCAAAAAACATCTTTTTTAATATTTATTTAGAAGTGAAGAATTAGTGAAACAAAAGCTATAATAACGTTTTATATTGAGCTGCTGTTGACATATAATTTGCTAACATTTTGCTGAATGTTAATTGCTTATACTGTAGTGTTGCTAATTCTAACTGTACATGTTAATGGAAAGAAGTAAAGTTAGATGTTTGTTACTGATTACAACAGTTTAAAAGAAGAAGAATGAGAAACATATAGAGGAAATTAGCAGCTGTTGTGTGCTGTGAGTTGCCATTTTCACATGCTGTTATTAAATTCTAATGCCAGAATGTGAAGCTGAGATCAGTACAGAAGTTCAAAATGGCTAAAAATGCAAATTCGAATTAAACAAGTAGGAATTATTTTACATATAGTCATGACTGCTTGTAATACTACAACTAATAAGAAGAGTAAACAGCTTGTGAATAATATGCAAATTTACACAGAATGAAATATCGACTATGCAAAATTAATAAAATAACAGAAATATCAGTAAGTCAAGAAATATATACACATACAGTAATCTCTAAAGATAGCTAATGATTAAACAGCTCTTTGATGGGATTTTTTTTCAAAATACAACTTGTATAGAATAACGTAGAATATTAGTGGGCAAATAAGACATAATATATACATTTAAACAACAAACTGCTTATAAGAAAGACATGCATTATGTATACCTGCATATCTCAAAAATTTGAATGTACAAGATCTCATGAAATTTACATAGAAAATCATATTAAAATATTTGAAAATATCCCTAAAGTTGAAATTTGAAGCTTGGTCATGTAAACTATGAAGCTTTTTGCAAACTGTATGTTATCAGATTCACTAAGACTACACGAAATAACTAATTTCATAACTCAGAGATGAAATCTGAGTGTTATATTATTGAATCAGTACATTCATTTTGATAGAAAGGAAAACTGATTTTTCAATCTGTCTGAAAACATTAAATAATAAGCCAAAATACCATGCTCTCATAAGGATGTTAATAACTAACATGCTGCCAACCTCCATGCTTGTAGGCAGAGGAAGTAACAATCAAAAAGTAAAGCTAAAAATCTTACTGCCACCTGTAAGAGACATGGGAGCCTAGGATTAGAAGCATCACTTCAGAACCCTTTTCTTTTGCACAGTTCCAGCCAATGGTGCCACTTTAGCTTTCCATCTGCCCGACTGCACAAATAAAGGACTGATCAGGAATTAACTGCCTCCAGGCTTCTTTCTTTGACCAAATCTAACCTGCTGGAAAATTCTCTAACAAGCAACTTCATTCCCTAGTGGCAAGCCAAGAAGAATACCTTTACTTCACCACAGAAGCTAACATGGCACCAGTAACTAGAAATGCACAACAGAAAAGAGTTCCGCAGTGATACTTCTAATCTGAGAAATGACTGGCTCCCACGGCCTTGACAAGTAACGGAAGGATATGCTTGAACCCAGGAAGGGGGAATGGAATTTCATTTACGCACACTGCAGCTTCTGACTACAATATAGACTGCAAATGTGTTTTTTTTTACTTCATAGAAAGAGCAATACATTTTCTTTGACCTCAGTAATCCACATATTTTTCTGAAGTAGTTTAATACGTTAAACGATTTTTAAATATTTGATATTTATCAAATTAAGATGGATACACAATTTTTAGATACAGACACTTGCACTTTTAAAATTAATTCAGAGCTTTTGTTAGAGCTATAAAAATGTATACATCTTTTAGCAGAATAAATATATACATGCATTGATTTTCCTTTTGTATAACAGTTTAGTATGATAAGATTACTACTCACCTGTAAGTTTACATATCTTTTTATCTCTTCAGGTCCTACTCTGTTCCACTTATTTATTTGGAGACTTAGTTATAATAATGTTGAAAGAGCAAATAATTTAGGAACATTTAATGGATAATTTACACTACTGCAGCATAAATAGGTATATAGTACACTTTTGTTGGATTATTTAATATTTGCGAAGAAGATTATTAAACAGTTATGTAGGAATGGGGGGGAATAGTTTAAAATGCCAAAATATACAATTAACTAAGAGGTTATTTTATATATATATATATATATATACACACACACATACACACACACACCATACCTCTCAACCTGGAGACATCAAAAATCTGAACAAGGCCCATGAAAAATAGGTACAAATCTATACGCTGATTAACATAACATTTGCATATACAACTATGTAACCCCACGCACTCTGATGGAATTGTGGGATACCAACTTTCAAACGCAAACTGAAGAACAGACAACCAAAATATAGCACCAGAGTCCCCCTGCAGCCATTCCAATGTCCCATTACCTGGCTATTTCGCCCCATTTACCATACACACTAATGTATGCATACTGCTTTACTTATACAATGATTATTTGGATTTTATTTTTACATTTTATTACCTTAAGACAATCCCAAAGTTAATAAATATTACCTGTGGCAGGCACCATTTTTGAAACTACAATCCACTCTGCTACAGGCCCCATGAGGAGCTCAGTGTCTCTCCAGTAAGTGTTTTACAACTCTAAATGCCTATTTATGTTGAATTGTGTTAGACATTTTACAAATGTATATGTTTATGTTGAATTTTGTTAGACATCTAATATGATTTATGCTTTATTATTGGAAGTTACTATGGCATGCTAGCATTTTGTCTGCACCAAGTTGTTTTTAGTATAATAGTATGGTCTATTTGCATAGCTGCACCTTGTTCACTAATGTTATTCATGTAATTGTGTAGTGTGTAGACAGCTCATACTGGTGTCTAATTATTTCTATATAATTGTGCTGTTACTGGTGGCTAGAATCACATTAGAAAACCACGACAGAGTGTTGCTCGCTATATTTTTATCTGTGACTGCATAACTGTCTGAGGTTTCTTCTAACAGATGTTTTTCCAATTGGCTCAGCATCTGCATATACTAGTAGTTGGTTCAAGACATTTTCCTGCATGCAGTAGCTATTTGCTCAGTTTGTTTTTTGTAATCTTTATAATATATCTTTACCATCTCAAAAGTGCTTACTCCTCTCTGTACTCTTCTTTTCTAGACCTAACACCATTTTTAAGTATTCAACTGCGGTACCACCTTTATCATTCTTGTAAGAAAAGCGCAGTCCAGGTCTGAACTGTCTGCAAACAGCTACAGTTAACTTTGAGTATGTGTCTACCTGTTTGAGCCAATATTCATTTTCCCCTGGAGAGCACTCTGTTTTGGCTTGTAAGCAGCCCCCCCATCACATCACATCCACACACACACACACACACACACACACACACACACACACACACACACACACACACACACAGACACACAGATACACACAGACACAGACACACACACACACACACACACACACACACACACACACACACACACACACACACACACACACACACACACACCTTCCACTTTCTCTCTTATTCCCTTCTGTTAGCAAATAGTATCCATAACTGATCAATACTGTGTGTTTGTTAATTTAAATTGAGACCACAGTAGCCTACTGATACAAGGTTATCCTGTTTTTCCACCTGAGAAATGGTTAAGAAATGACTTACAGTTTCAGAGCAGTCCTTGGTCAATTGTGATTGTTTCTTAAACACAAACTCGTCTTTGCTTTGGCTCATTAGCAGCAGTACAAAGAACTGCCTGCTCATACCCTTGTTCTCCCCTCCCTCTTCCCTGTGCATTACCTCAAGACAATCCCAAAGTTAATAAATATTACCTGTGGCAGGCACCATTTTTAAAACTACAACCACCCTTGTCACTATCATATGTTCATTTATCAGTTAACTCTGTTACCTGATTGTTTCCAGCCCCCTCATAAGAGCAACTAACAGGGTTTCTACCCGCTCTCCACCCTGCCCCCTATTCCCTCCTGCCCCCAGTGGTCCCACCTTTATTACACTCACAAACCCCTCCCATCTTTGCAATAGCCAACCACAGTGCTAACTCAACACTACCTCGTCCATCTTCCCACTACTATCACACCTCCTCAACTAACATGTACAAGCATACCTGACCTATGCTCACTGCATGCACTCTCCTTGCATATCTTACATCCTACCAAAGCTCCATCATTCCCCCACTCAACCACTACCACTGTACTACTACTCACACCACCACTCATGTCTCACCCTCACTCAGCTCCCCTCCCACCAACTCAAGAACCATCCCTATGTACCCCCACATATTCTACCAACTATATTATTCAAACATAAAGCATCCCTACAACTTAACATAGTAACCCTCCCACCATACCTATTACCCACAGAGCACAATCAAAGTTTCCCTTATAAACAAACACATTCAATAACTGAGAAAACTAATAACCACATGGATATCAAAACTAGCCCTAAGTGGAGACATCCACCCCAACCCTGGCCCTACCATCTGCAACCCCAATCCTCATAATCAGACTAGAAACCACTACTTCTCCCATATTACAGCCAAAAGAAAGCCAAGTGACTTCCTTCTACTAAGCCTAAATATTAGAAGTATATCCAACAAAGTCCATGAACTCCATGCCACCATAGACTTGTACTCCTCAGATATAGTCATCCTGACAGAAACCTGGCTAAAACCTCACATTACCAGTGAGCAAATACTCCCTACAGGTTACGGCATACTAAGAGTAGACCTGCTAAACAAGAAAGGAGGCGGTGTAGCTATAATATTTAAACAGCATCTAAACATCCAGATCTTAAAATCATCCGCTCCACAAATAGGCAATGCAAAAATAATATATACCAACCTCAAAATAAACCAAAACAAAACCATCAATATAATTGGATGCTACTTCCCACTTGGCCAAAACATCCCTCCACTAGAAAACCTCTTCAGCTGGTCTACCCACCATCTCCCCCCAAGAAACTATAATTTGAGGTGATTTCACTACTGACGGGCAATCCTGTTCTGGCAACCATCCAACTCATCATGTAAACCTTCATGGCTTCACCCAACTAGTCCAGTAGCCAACCAGGATAAATAAAAACTCCAGCAAGCACACTACCCTGGATTGGATACTAGTCAGTAAGAGCCCCCAGTCATATATAACAGGCTGCTTATCAGATAGCCTCAGTGATCACTTCCCAACATTCCTACTCAAAAAAATACCTATACCAAGCTAAACCTGTCCTCTACCGTCAAATCCGTAAAAAACTAAACTTTAACCCACTCACATTCATCTCATCCCTCAAAGAATGTAACTGGCATCCTCTAAAGTCTTGATGACGCAGTTGAATTTTTTAATACTACCTTCCAGAGCATCTTTAATTACCAGACCCCCATAAGACTTTCCAGAACCAAAGCACAACCCTCCCCATGGCTACAGAAAACCACTAAGTCAGAAATGAAAAACAGGGATAAAGCCTGGGAGCACTGGCGCAAAACCAAAACCCCCTCAACTAGACAGAAATTCCTAGAACTACGCAATAGAGTCAAAAAGCTAATAAAACAGGACAAATTCCAATACTACCAGTCTGCCCTAGACTCCTCCCAACACAGCCCCAAACAATTCTGGTCCTCCATAAACTCCATCCTCCACCCAGGTAAAGTCACTACCCCTCCTCCTAACATCCCTCACTCCTCAGAAAATATTGCTACCTCATTCAACAGACACTTCACACAAACCATACTATCACTAGCTAAACAACACAACCCCCTCCCCTCCAACCCACACCTTCAACTAGTAATCTCCCCACTGCCTTATCTTTTTCTCCTGTACCTACCTCCAACATAAAAAAACTCTTAACTAAACTTAAGCCCACCAAATTAGCAGCAGACAACCTCCCGAGTGAATACCTACAAATCGCAGCTGATGCTCTGGCCTACCCAGTATCCATCTTGATTAACCGATCTCTGTCAGAAAGTTACGTTCCCACACTGTGGAAAGTATCACATATAATTCCCCTCCACAAAGGTGGACCCTCCACAGAACTAACCAATTACCGCCCCATAACTATTCTCTCTCCACTCTCCAAAATACTAGGGAGATGCATACACTCTCAGGTCTCAGACTACCTCCTTACTAACAACCTCCTTTCCAATACTCAGCATGGTTTCCAACCAAACCATAGCACCACCACTGCCTTACTCTCCTTTACCAACACTATCCTTCAGCATAAAAACAATGTCTCTCTCTCCTCTGCTACTTTCCTAGACCTATCTAAAGCATTTGACATGGTCCCACACAAACAACTTAACTCTGTCCTCAGTAACCTATCCTTCTCTCAATCAGTCACCAACTGGTTTCCGAGTTACTTGTTTGACCGCCAACAATCCATTGTATGGCAGAATGACACATCTCCCCAACTACCTGTCTCCATAGGGGTTCCCCAAGGATCCATCCTTGGACCCCTACTCTTCTCTGTTTTCACCAATAATCTAGCCTCTGCCACCAAACATGGCACACTCATACAATATGCAGATGACTCAACCATCATCTGCTCAGCCCAGTCCTTACCCAAACTGCAAAAAGTCACACAGGAAGCCTTTTCCTCTGTTGAAACTTGGTTATTTGATGCCCAATTAATACTCAACCCAAACAAAACTAAACTACTCATCTTCTAACCCACCAAACATACTCAAAACAACTCTCACTTTAACATCACAGCAAATGACAACACCACTATCCACCCAACAGATCACACCAAATTGCTAGGAGTGGAAATTGACAATAAACTAAAATTTGACATTCACATATCCATGACCATAAAAAAGTCCACAAAAAACTAGGAGCATTATACAGAAATAAGCAACTTCTCACTAAAGCAGCAAAGATTTCAATAGCAAATTCCCACCTTATCTCCACCCTACTTTATGCCTCTCCAATATATACCAACCTAAGGCAATGCGATCTAAACAAGCTAGAGACCTGCTACAACAAAATCGTCAAATTTGCCACAGGGGCATCCTACCGTAGTCACCACTGTCTCTCACTTGCTGAACTGGGCTGGCTTGAACTCCCTCACCTCCTTCAATGGTATCAACTCTCACTTGCCCAAAAAAGTACAGTTTTGTACCTACCATAAATGTAGATGTTCGAAGATCCACATTGCTGCAGTCCTTACATATGGGTAGTCCGCTGTCCTCGGTCGGCCCGAATACCAAAGTATTAGGCTGACGTCGGTCAAGGCGCTTAAAACTGACATCAGGACGTCAGGGTACAAAAGCGCATGACCGACGTAATTTCCTCAGTCTTTTCTTGCCCCAGATGTCAGAAGGCCCTAACAAGACAGGCCAAAGCCAAAAACCAGCAAAACCCAACCAACCACCCGTGCACTAACCATATTTACAATATGTACAACACAAACCACACCACCACCTTCAACAACAGAGGGGAAGGAGGGAGGGTAAATTGGACTGCAGCAATGTGGATCTTCGAACATCTACATTTATGGTAGGTACAAAACTGTACTATGTTCTTCATCTCACATTGCTGCAGTCCTTACATATGGGTAGAATCCCAAAGCAGAGGTAAGGGAGGATGGCAAAACTATAAAGCATTAGGAGCTGCCAACATGCCTTGTAAAATTGCAGTTGCAAATCCAGCCCTAGATTTAGAGTAAAGTGGAAGGTGGTAATGCTTAGAGAAAGTATGCACTGAACTCCAAGTAGCTGCTTCCAAAATATCTTTAGTAGCCACCCCCCTTAAAAAAGCTGTAGAAGTGGCAGTAGCCCTAGTGGAATGAGGCCTGATCCCAGCTGGAATCTCCTTGCCATGATGGGAATAACAGAAAGCAATACAAAAACCAATCCACTTAGAAATAGTTTGTTTTGAAACAGGTTTGCCCTGAGAACCCAAAGCAAAAGAAACAAACAACTGCTGAGACTGCCTGAACCCTTTAGTTCTGCTCAAATAATATCGCAACTGTCTGTGAATATCCAAAGTGTGCAAAATCTTTTCCCTTTATTTTGGGGTTTGCATAAAAAGTAGGCAAATGAATAGTTTGGTTTAAAGCCACACTAGAAACCACTTTAGGCATAAAAGAAGGGTTAGTACGCAAAGACACCCTATCCTTGTGGAAAATTAAGAAAGGCTCAACTGCCATAAGGGCCTGTAATTCAGAAACCCTTCTCAGAGGTAATGGCCAACAAAAAGCAGTCTTCCAAGATAAATATTTCAACTCTGCCGATGCTGCAGGCTCAAAAGGTTGTAGAGTGAGTTTCTCCAACACAAAATTGAGATCCCAAGCAGGAGTAGGAGCTCTACGTGGGGTCTTATATTCTTTGCCCCTCTAAGGAATTGCTTAAACAAAGGCTGAGAAAATAATGGTGGGTCACAGTCATAGTGAGCAGAGATTGCTGCAGCATGAACCTTTATAGAGGAGAAGGACAAACCTTTGTCCAATAACTCAGTAAGGTATTGAAGCGCCACACTTAAATTAGGTTTAGAAACATCAAAATCCTTTGCTGTACTCCAAAATAAAAATCTCCTCCATTTATCTGCGTAAACTTTCCTTGTACTAGGCCTTCTGGCCTCCAAAATAACATTCAAAACTTGTTGTGGAAGCTGAGACCCTCCAGGGTTTAAACCAGAATATGCCAGGCTGTCAGATGTAGAGAATGAAGTTTGACATTGAGTAAATGACCGTTCTCCTGAGACAGCAGGTGAGGAATCGAAGGCAAAGGCCATGGAGGCACCTGTACCAGACTTCTCAGTAATGGGTACCAGTGCTGTCGAGGCCAATCTGGAGCTATTAAAATCATGTTTGGCTTGTCCTGTCTGACCTTCAGCAGTACCTTTGGGAGGAGAGGCAGAGGTGGAAAGGCATACACGTGAAGATTGCTCCAATTGAATGAGAGAGCATCCACTTTCCAAGCTGAGGGATGAAACCTTTTGTGCAAAACTTTGGCAGCTGGTAATTTAGTGGAGAAGCAAACAGATCTATGTCTGGAGTTCCCCATAACACTGTCAACCTCTGGAATACATGAGGATCCAATTTCCACTCGTGGGGATCCATAATTTGTCTGCTCAACACATCTGCTAAGGAGTTCTGTGCTCCTGGCAGAAACCTTGCCTGAAGATTCAGCTGTAAACTGAGAGCAGTCTCCCACAAAATCATTGCTTGTCTGCATAGAGGATAAGAATGTTCCCCTTGCTTGTTGATGTACCACATGACAGTTGTGTTGTCTGTTTGAATCAACACCTGCCCTGGAAGAAGTAAATCCTTGAAAGCTATCAATGCAAATTGGACTGCTAACATCTCCTTCAAGTTGATATGTAGATGTTGAAGTCTGGCAGGCCACGTGTCTTGTATCCATTTTCCATTTAGATGAGCTCCCCAAGCTTTGTCTGAGGCATCTGTCGTTAAAATCTGACTCGCCTCTGGCCGGGTCACAGAGAGTCCCTTGTTTAGGTGACATTCCTGAGCCCACCACAAAAATTCCTTTTCAATGCAAGGTATTATTTGAATGACAGTGTCCAAATCTTGGCAGTGCTGTGTCCATACATTCTTGAGATACCATTGTAGCTTCCTCATATGCAGTTTGGCATTGGGAAGTACCAGAATACAAGATGCCATGAACCCCAAGGCTTGAAGGACTGTCCTTGCAGTCAGCCTGGACTGATGAGACAACTGGTGGAAGTAAAGAGAAAGATTCTTTTGTTTGTCCGGGGTCAGAAAGGCCATCTGGGATGCTGTATTCAGTCTCACACCCAGAAAGCGCATGTCCTGAGAGGGTACTAGACTGGACTTTATTTCGCTCACAGAATACCCCAGGCATCTTAACACTGCCATCACATACTGTAAATGATGAAGAAGTTCGTCCTTTTCTTGGGCCAGTATCAGGCAATCGTCCAAATAAGGATAGATCTGTATTCCTCTTAGCCTGAAGAAAGCTACCACTGGAGCCAGAACCGTGAACACTCTGGGCGCAGTAGATAAGCCAAAGGGCAATGCAGAGAACTGATAATGTGAAGTCCCAGCCCGAAAACGCAGATACTTCCTGCAACTGGGCCTGATAGGAACATGAAGGTAAGCCTGTTTGAGATCCAGAGTCACCATCCAGTGATCTTTGCCCAGCAGAGGTAAAAGCTGTTGTAACGTTAACATTTTGAACTTGGGAATGTCCAGATATGTGTTGAGGATGGATAAATCCAAAATTGGTCTCCACGTGTTTCCTTTCTTTGGCACTAGAAACAGGCGAGAATAAAATCCTAGGCCCACTTCTGGCAGAGGAACCGTTTGTATGGCCCCTATTTGAAGTAGTAAAGAAATTTGCTTGCGAGCCTCTAGTCTTTGCTGAGGAGGAACGTCCGGCATGCCTTTGAAAGGAGGCAAGGTATAGAAATAAAACTTGCAACCCTGGTGTATGATATCCAATACCCATTTGTCTTGGGTAATCAACATCCAATTTTCCTTGAAGAGTGCTAACCTTCCTCCCAAAGGTGCCGCCAGGCAAGAAGGATCTGGCAGCTGAAAAAGTGGGTCATTGGGCCTGTCTACGAAAGGACTGGCCCCTGCCCTCACCCGAAGATTGTGCAGGTGAACTCCCTGTTCTAGGCCTGAAAGAACTCTGAGCTCTGCCCCTACCACGTCTAGATCTACCCCTAGACTGAGAATCATAAGAAGGATACGTCCACCCCTTAGCAGGCCAATTCCTACTAAACTTCGGAGGCTGAACTTGCAAAAAATCCTTAACAGCCTGCATAGACTTAGCCTTGTCTTCCATTTTCTTCAAGACTGATTCCACAGGTGAACCAAACAACACATCAGACTGCAAAGGAGCATCTAAAATCCTTGTCTTAACATGGTCAGATAAATTCTGATCCTTTAACCAGGCGTGCCTGCGAAGAACTGAGCCAGTGGCAGCCACCCTAGACGAGGCCTGCACAGCATCAAAACCACACTGTAATGAATGCTTACCCACTTGTTCAGAGACATGCACCAAATCTTGCAACTCTTTACACTCAATACCTTCCGCCAGAGCATCCACCTTAGACTTCAATTGAGAAAGAAGAAAGTTTTGATATTTCAACATATGAAACTGGCAATTCAAAGCCCTCATAGCTAAGGTAGAAGATGTATAGACCTTCTTTCCCCATCTATCCAAAGCTCTGGCTTCCTTATCTAGAGGAACCGGATTTTTTACAACAGAGGCCTTGACACCCTTAGGTCCCTGACTAATAGTTTCTGGGTCCGCCCTAGGACCCTTATAAAGATATTTATGAGCCTCAGGCACCCTGTAATACCTATCCGGTTTAACAGGAGCAGGAGGCAGAGAATCAGGATTAAGTGAAGCCTCTGCAAACACATCTTCCACAACATCCAGAACAGGGGGTATAGCCAAGGGCCTATGCTGGGGTAACAGCAAAACTCCTAAGCCTTTTCCTAGAATCAGAGAAGTCCTGACCTTCCCACTTAAAATGTTCCCTCATAGAATGAAGTGTCTCTGAAAAAGAAAAATCCTCTGGAGGAGAAGCAGAAGGAGTGGAATCATCTGCATCAGAATCAGAATAAGGAGAATACTCCTGCAAGTCTTCAGCTGAAGACTCTGAAATATCCGAAGCCTGCTCAAAACTTCCCAACTCTGTCTCCACCCTAGGCCTCTTATCAGGAGGGGGCATAGAACCTCTAATCAGAGTAATTAAATCTTATGCCATTTTAAGCATGTGCTTCTTAGGCACAGACCCTGCTGAACTAGGAGTGACACCAACAGAAGCTGAAACTGGCCTGCCTCTGGGAGAAGCCTTGGAAACAGAAGGAGAAGGCCTAACCACCCTAGGAAGGGAGGGGAGTACAGTAACTTGGGAAGCCCCTTCAGCCTGACCTGCCTCCTGAGAGACCACCTCCTGCAAAATCAAAGTCTCCCCCTGAGACTCCAGAGAAGTCTCAGTCGGAACCACCGGTTCCACTGAAGCCTCTAAAGAACCGGCGTCCGGAACGGACGACTCATCTTGCCTGGGTTTAACTGTTTTGTCTTTGCGCTTCTTACAGAAGCGGCCGGAGAATCCGACGGCATATTATAATTGCACCGCTTCCGAAGACCAGCCTAGCACAATCCAACCTTCGCTAATAGTGCGTTTATTGAACCTAGCACAAAAGCGACACCCAACAACGTCGTGCTCAGGCCCCAAACAAGGAATACACAAAGAATGATAATCCCTATGCGGTATCTGTTTCCCACAAGAAATACAGTTATTCACTTTTTCTGACATCCAGTAAAACACTGAGGCAAGAAAAAACCAAAATAATCCCCAACGGGGTACTTAGCCAACTTGGATTCGGTCTGAAACTCCGAATTCGAAAAATTTCAGAACGCCGAACGGCACTTGCAACGCTGCTTCTGCATCGGACCATGCGGCAAAAAAGACTGAGGAAATGACGTCGGTCATGCGCTTTTGTACCCTGACGTCCTGATGTCCGTTTTAAGCGCCTTGACCGACGTCAGCCTAATACTTTGGTATTCGGGCCGACCGAGGACAGCGGACTACCCATATGTAAGGACTGCAGCAATGTGAGATGAAGAACATCTAGTAAACCATCCACTAAATGTCCCATCCCTCCAGAATCTACTCCAACCCTATCGCACCACCAGACCACTAAGATCCAGCAACAAAAAATCACTTGCAGATCACTAAAGCCAATAACTCTGCTGGTGAAGCACTATTCTCTTGCACCATAGCCAAATTATGGAACTCCCTCCCACCCACAATTACCTCCGTACCATCATGCACCCACTTCAAAACTTTACTAAAAGCACACATAAAAACATGCTGGCTATGCCCTTGCAACTTCCACTCTAAAATCACCCACCCCATCCAACCACTACCTTTCTTTCCACTCCACTAACTACCTTGATAATAGCAAGCTCAGATGCTCATAAACCTAGTACTTATACAGCAGGAACTTCTTATTGTAACATTTGTTAATGTCTGTTATGTACTTAACAGATAAAGATTCTAATTGTCTACTGATGCACTATGTTCTTCATCTGTAAATATGTTGTAAATAATTGCTATGTTATACTGTTAATTGCTATGTAATCCAATGTAACTACTGTCTGTTTATTTTAACTGTGGAGCTTTTCTCCCCGGGCCTCCGCTGAAAATGGACCTACGTCCAGTCAGACACTCCCGGTCAACAAATGTAAATAAATAAATAAATACAGCACAATGCGCAAACACCAATAGACATCTGCTAAACAAATCAATACTGTCTCACAATGAAAATAGACTTGGCATTAAAACTTCTATGCCCTTGAAACTCACATTCATTGAAACAGCACTGAACCCCCCCACCACACACACACACACACACACACACACACACACACACACACACACACACACACACACACACAAACAATATTAAAAACCACCCAGAGACCTTGTTGGCAGTGGCTGGTTTCCTATTCTCCTAATCTCTACTGAGGAAAGGCATTGGCAGGTTTTCCAAGAATGTCTTGCCTTATCCCCTGACCCAAAGTGAAGTGAGCAGGCCTTTTGTACCTGGGCTGCTAATTAATCCTAAGTTTCCTTGGTCAAAGTCGAAGCTTATTCCCTGTATGGAACAGAACCAAAATATTCAATATTATTGTGATAAATTTGGCAAAGCCTGTCTGATTTATTTAATGCAATTCACCATATGAAGTTTTTTCTACATTATTACTACATATCTCAAACAGAAAAGTTGAATTTGATTTCAGTCTGCAAGGTTTATTATGGTGTATCATATACACTGTACTTCCTTCCTTTGACTTGTTTTAGTTACTATATTTTAATTTAAGAAATGGGTAAATTACTGAGCTACTTGACAGGTTCTGTGTAAATGTTAATCCTGTACAGGTGTTTTAAATAAACATTCTAGAGTGGGAATAAATTATTAATATAACTATATTTCATTTGTTACACATAAGCTATGATAACATCATTATATCCATGAGTGCCTACCACATATCCTAATAATGAAAATCTTTACCTGGACTTAAAGCAAGGATGCAAAGCTTTTAAAATTTTTTTATAAAGGATCTTCACAGTGTAATTATTCTTATAAACAGGGTGGCAAATATTGTCCTTCCAGCTAAACCAAAATGCCTTTAGCACAGAGTTTAGTTGTCAAGAAGAAATAATACATTTTTCAGTACATGCCAGACAGTCAAATAATTACAAAAGAGCAAACCCCTAACAGTTTTATCAGCATGTTCCTTTTTTTGAAGTGACAGATTCTGAAATATAACACATGTAATATATATTTGAAACAGTAGCTGTATTAAGTGACAGAGCTGCCCATCCAGTGGTATAATACATGCCCCTGGGCATAATATACATCATATACCTTTTCTATGAGGAGTGAGTGTGAGCTTTGACCAAATATGCAGAACTGAAAATCTAAATAAATAACACATTATCTATATTGAATGCATTATTATTCATTTTTATAAACTTATCTTTCTTGTTTATATTCTGATGGCAGGTTTCTGTACAACTCTTTTAGAATAAGACTCTGAAACTGTATGTTTAATTCAGTTTAGCTCCCCATAAGTAGACCTGATGATTTGCGAAAATATTTCTGTCATGCGAATGCTGTTAGTGAGCAATGTTTATTTTGCTGAGACTAATCACAATGACTTCTTATAACTTAACTATTCAACTAAAATATGCATGAAGTAAATTATGCGTTCGCATTAGATCCATGAAATGTCCTCAGGAGGTGGACATAACAGTGAATAAGTATCAGTATGTGTGTACACACCTGTCTCACTCACACCCACAAACACACACACCCTTTCCGTTTCATGCTGCTGCTCAAAAGTGGAATACAAGACGTTTACCTACCTGCTCACAAGTACACCTTTGCAGCTAGACGATAATCGCATGCAGAAATAATTTCATTTGCAGCCAGAAAGTTCCCGCTCACATTTGAACAAGGCAGTGGGCCGAGCTGAACTCTGACAGGCTGGTAGCCTAGCCAGAAATGAATAAATGTGCTCACGTGAGCCAGGCATATATGATTAAATAATTTTGTGTATATGATTTAATATAGAATTAAAACAGTTTCCTCCTTACTCATATCACTGTAGGGTTTAGGCACCCTCATCTTTATCCCTGCTCTTCCTGGATTTCCAGATTTTCTTCATAAAGTTGCATAAATTATTAAATAGGTGAACAAAACTAACAAAAAGATGTATTATTATTATAACTATATGGAGTACTGCTATCTGACGACCTCTTACTAATATGAAAAATAAGGAAGTATACCTCTTTCTGACCGTCTGCCAAGATTTTAAAAGTTTAAGGAGTTTAATGCAAAAAGGAGAAGTATAACATCAGGGATCATAGACCCACTGAGTGGATATGTTAGAACATACATGCTAAATATTTCAAACTTGCAGGGAAATGAAGGACGCACAACCATATTGTACCTCTGAGGCTTAACTCCTTAGCCGGAGGTGTGTTGATTGGTACCATTAGGAGCCCCAGAGCTTTGTTTAACTGGGCTAGCTCCCCGGGATCGTTCTCATATGGGAAGGCCACGTCGACAGCTTGAAAACCAGCTGCAGCAGCTCTCATATGTCAGGAATACCAGGAACTTCCTGGAACAGCCATGATAAGTTTGCAGAAAACCGGAGGGGTAACATAATATAACAAACTACAGTACAAAGTATAGTAACCCAGCCACAAGCTAATCCTCTTCTTCTTGGCTTCAAGGGCCACTGGGCATGTCCTCTGTAGTTATCTAATTGAAAAGTAAAATTTGGAGATGTTAACTATGCTACAAAACTACAGACCAATAAACGCATAAATTGAATGACTATTAAAAAATATAGTTGGCCAGGTTCAGAACACAGCATGGAGCCTGTCAAATATCTTACATGTTGATTGGTTTAGGAAAGGGTTTCTAGGAAGATAGATGGTGTTTGAAGTTGAACGTTTTAATATGTAGAATTTTTTTAAGGGTTACTTTCTCACATGGTAGTGTAGTGTTAGTGTGTAAGTGAAGATGTAAAACTTGTGGTCTGTAACTCAAAGATAATCATCAATAATGTAAAGTGTTAGGAGAGCCCTTGAGCTCAATTCCGACAGGGTGGTACTAGTAGCCCTGACCGAGCTGATGTCATTGCGCACGTGATGACGTCAGCTCCAAAAGTGAAGAAAATACTGAAAAAAAAGAAAAACTGGAAAAATCGGAAATGAAGGGGTGCCACTCTGGAATCGTGGCACCCCATTATTTGGACCCCAAAACACCCATAAACGGAGTAATTCGGTACGGTTGGGAGGTATGATATATACACATTTGTATATAGGTGTGTGTGTGCGGGTGTGTGTGTGTGTGTGTGTGTGTATATATATATATATATATATATATATATATATATATATGAGTGTGTGTGTATAGATATAGATATAGATATATATATATATATATATATATATATATATATATATATATATATATATGCTGCGGTAGTGCAGTGGTTAGTGTTGTCGGCTCACAGCAAGAGATTCTCCCATTCGATTCTCGGCTGGAGCACCTTCTGTGTGGAGTCTGCATGTCCTCCCCATGGTCGAGTGACGTTAAAGACATGCATGTAGGTGCATGTGTGAATGGGCATGCCTTCTTTGAAGGTTGGACATCGGGCTGGCAACTCGTCACCATAAAAATTCACTGTCAATCATTAGCGGACAGGAGTTCCGTTGTGGCGACCCCTAACCAGGAAAAGCCGAAAGACTTATATATATATATATATATAACACACACGTGTGTGTGCATATATATATATATATATATATATATATATATATATATATATATATATATGTGTGTGTGTGTGTGTGTGTGTATATGGGAGTGCTACAGAATCCCGAAAGCCCAAAATCCTGAAAACTCATAATCCTGAAAACACACAGGATACCAACACTTACTATATTCCAGCATAAGTACATACAGAAGCATATTACTCCAACTATAATCTTCTCTAGAACACTAAGTTTAATCTTGGAGTTGATATATTTAAGTAGCAGGGGGTGTGAGGGTGCAGGGGGGCTTGCCCCCTTGCTTATACTTAGAGAAGAGTAATATACTTTGTGTTTTATTTGTTTCTGTATGTACTTATGCTGGAATATAGTAATAGTTGGTATTCTGTGTGTTTTCAGGATTTTGGGCTTTCAGGATTCTGTAGCACTCCAATATATATATATATATATATATATATATATATAAATACAATATCTGTATTCACTCTAGCTAGTTTTTGATGAATTTTTAGGTATTGGAATGTAAAGAGACAGTATAGTAGTTTGCCCAAACTAGAAACTTTGGTATCCCTGGTTGGTTGCATTTTATTAGTAATATATACTGTTACAGTTCTAGACTTGTTTTTCTTATTGATGAGTTTTAGTAGTTTAGTTTGCTGAAAGGAAGAATTAAAATTGTGGAATGTTAAGATAGTTTTGGAGGATGCGTTAGAGTCTTATATACAATTAAATTAATATGGTGGATAAATGTGTCATGCTATCTTTTAAAAGAAATCTTTCAAATACACAATATGGACCGTTTTAATGTATTATCTAATAATGTAAATGCATTAAATACTGGCAACAAAAGGAAATCATTAATGAGATGTCTAAAATTAAACAGATGAGACATTATATTCTTGCAAGAGACTCATGTCATAGATAAAGATATACAATATTTACATGACTTAAGTTATGAGTTTCACTGGTGGTGCAGCGGTAGCGTTATTGCCTCACAGCAAGAGGTTCTCCCGTTTGATTCTCGGCTGGAGTGCGGGGAGTGCCTTCTGTGTGGAGTCTGCATGTCCTCCCCGTGGTTGGGTGAGCGTTCGAAAGACATGCGTAAATGGGCATCCCTTCGTTGAAGGTTGAACATCGAGCTGGCACCTTGGCATTCGGGAAAATCTACTGCCAATCATTAGCAGACCAGAGTTCCTCTGTGGCAACCCCTAACCGGGAAAAGCCGAAAGACAACAACAACATGAATTAAGTTATGAAATGTTATCATCTGCTTCTTTTAATAAAAAGAGTAAGAAACTGCTATACTTTGGAGAAAATCTACAGTAATGCCTAAGGTCATGGTATCCATTAATGATCCCACATGGATGAATACATTTGTAATAATTAAATATAATGGCAAACTCCATACACTAGCTAGTTTTACTGGATCCCTGGAATAGGGGCAAGAGTGGCTAAAGTTAACAAACTTACTACAAAATCATTGGAAGGGTAGTTTAATTTTAGTAGGGGATTATAACTGCATATCTAGCATACCAAATACAAGTAAACAGAAGAAAGCTAAAATTCTGGCATCAGCTAATGCACTAAACAGATGGATTAGTAATAATAATTCAGTTGATGTCATAGTAAAAGCAGAAGATAATTATTGTTCTTCAATCATTATTTTTATGCACATAGGACACAAACCAGAATTGATAGGATTTATTACTTAATAAAGTGAATTATTTTAAAACTATTCCACATCCTTTATCAGATCATAATGCACTAAGTATTAACATATTAATGGATATAAGAAAAGTTCAGATTATTTATAGAATCCCAGTATATATGATGAAATTAAAAGAATTTAAGAGTTACCTTAAGGAACAAAGCAAGAATTTATTATCTTTGAATGATAATGGTCAGGTTAGTCAAGTCATATTATGGGACTCCTTAAAAATGCATATTAAAGATATAAAGGGAATATGGGTTAGTAATAAAATTAAAGAGTAGAATAAAGAGTTGTTAGAAATACAACTTGAAATATACAAAGTAAGGTTTGAACAAGAAACAAAGAAATTAGATAATACTGATTTAATTAAAAATTAATGACAAAATACCAAAGAGTTTTAAGGTATAAAATGGAAATTTCTTTAGAAAAAATAAAATTGCACAGTTATGGAATAATGGCATAAAATCTACATAGATTAGCTAATAGAAGTAAAATATTAAAAAGTACAAATCAATAATATCTGAAATCCTCACAGTAATAAGCTTACTTCAGACATAGAGGGAATGCTTAACATTTTTTAAATTTCATGAGGATCTTAATAAAGATAAAATACTAATCTGGATGATTACAAACTGACAAGTAGTAAAAGAAAAATGTTACTAATTAAGTTAATGACCAACAGATACCTCTGTTGAATAAGCCCATCATCCTAAAAGAAATTAAAGAGGTTTTAACAAAGCAGAAAATGGTAAACTCCAGGATTATATGGTTGAAGCATGGAATTATTTAGTCTGCTTCCATTAAATATTTTAGAATTACTGAGTGAAATTTTCAGGATAATTCAGAGTGACAAAATGATTCCTCCCTCATGGATTCTGTTCTGTAATCTCACCTATACTTAAACAAGGAAAGGATAATAAGTTTGTTTCCTCATACAATTTTGGGACTTTTTAAATATTAGTGGATTTAGTATTTTATTACTAAATGTAGACTATGTAATATTTACTTCCATCTTCACTACAAGATTAAAAGATTTGTTTGCGTCTTTCGGCTTTTCCTGGTTAGGGGTCGCCACAGCGGAACTCCGGTCCGCTAATGATTGGCAGTTGGTTTTTACGTACCGAGTTGCCAGCCCTGACGTACAACCTTCAAAGAAGGTACGTCCATTCATGCATGCCTCCACACAGAAGATGCTCAGTAGCTGAGAATCGAACCGGACAGCATCTTACTGTGAGGCGACAACGCTACCGCAGCACCACCACTGCAGTTACAAGATTAAAAGATATAGCAGATAAATTTAGCTCAAACAGGATTTATAGTCAATAGATTAATGTATGACAATATAAAAGGGTAGTAACTTAGATTTAGCAAAAGGAATGAACAAGAAATTGGCCCTAATTAGCTTAGATATCAAGAAAACTTTTGACTCTGTAGATTGGAACTACTTGTTTAAAACTTTAGAAGCATTTGCATTTCAAGAATAATTTACTGGAACATTAAAAAACCTGTATAGGGACTCCAAAGCATATGTTAAAATTGGATCTTACATTTCTCGGGGATTCACTTTAAACAAAGGCACAAAGCAAGAGTGTCCCTTGTTCCCTCTACTATTTGCATCAGTGATCAAACCTTTAGCTAACACTTTAAGAAGCAATGAAAAAAAATGGATTGGCAATTGAAAATACAGCTTTTGCAGATGATACTTTACTAACTATGGGAGATTTAAGTAATTCAAAGAAATAAATTAAGAAACTGAAAAGTTAAAAGTACCACTGCTATAATTTAAAAATAATAAAACCAAAACTTTATAGTGTCAAACCAATTACTATATAGAAAGTTTAAAGACAAATATAAAAATAAATAGGAAGGAAAAGAACTAAAATATTTAGAAATAACAATCTATTAAGATGTGGGTAAGATTATTAATAATTTTGAAAAAAATAATTGAAGTGTTACTACTTATTATAAATGGATGATTTTTTTACTTTTAAGGATTGGTTAGCACTTACTAAAATGATTACATTACCCAAGATTTTATATATATATATATATATATATATATATATATATATATATATATATATATATATATACACTGCATTCAATAGTTCTGATATTAAACAAAATCTTTTAAAGAAAATTTTAAAATGTTAATTTCATAAGCTGGAATTGCTTATAAAAATCATATAAGATTATGGGAATATGGTGGCACTAACTCTCCAGATGTATAATCGTATTAAATTTTAACTCTATTGTACTCTGGATAAACTCAACTTACACCAGTCAATGGGAAAACATTCAGGGGCAGATTATACTAAATTCTTATAAGTTTATCAAATATGATAAATTTGAAATATGGAACATTTCTCTCATCTGGTTAATAAAATTTACCTTAGAAGCAAATTCATTTCAATCTTGAGACTATGCATATATGAAATCAATTATTAAAACAGTTAAGAAATATGTTTAAAACTACATTAATTTCAAAATTGATTTTTTGTGCTTTCCCACAGCACACACCTCTAGATTTAAAGAAACTCAGAACAATGTTAAAAGGAATTTACTAAAAAAGGAATGGATTAGTATTACGACCTGATTGCTATGAAAAAAAAGCTAAGTCACCAGAATATTTAATGAAAGATTATAAGTTGGATGAATCTGTTAACCAGTTAATATTATCCATCAATAAGACATTAAATGAATTTATAGATATTATGAGTGAAGAGGAAAAGAACACTATTCCTCAATTACATGAATATATGAATGCTATCATCGAAGGTAAACTGACCTACAAAGAAAGCGTGTCCAAGTTATACAAGTTAATTATAAATAATAATAATTCTGATGCTAAATTTTGGAACTTTTTAAATATTAGTGGATTTAGTGACTCAATAGATGGTAAGAATAAAAACTTTGTTACTTAAATTAGTTAGTCAAACTTCTTCAAGTTATTACTGGAATGTTTTTATGTAGAAATATATACATGGAATGTTTGTTACTCCATACAAAATCTCCAAGTTTACTAAAAATGACTTCTTCAGTTTGTTGGAGATGTAATAAAGATGTGAAAGCTGACTGCACACACATTTATGGATTGTGAAAATTAAATGTATACTGGGAAGAGATAAATATGTTTTTAAGGGGTTATGGTCTAATAATTGTTCTTTAACTAGATCAATACTAATGAATGTTCCATAAAGTTAACATTTTTCCAAACAACAAAAAATATTTTGGAGTCTTCTTGTCAGTTGCTAGAAAAGTTACTACAAAAAACTGTAAATCAAGCTCTGTTTCTACGTTCAAAGTATTTTTAAATTTAACATCAATACTATGTAAAACTGAAAAAGAAGTGATTAAAATAAGATCTGTTAACCATACTAAGATTTTTAATGGTTGAACAGCCTTGAAATATTGTTACTACAATACCAAGACTCTTAATGTGTTAACTGTATAACATTGCCTTGATGATTCAATGTATTCCTAACACTGTATAACAGTATGTGATGCTGAATTTCTTTCTGAGTATATATTGTAAATATGTTAAATTAATATTTTATATTCAAAAAAAAAAAGAAGCTGCAGCTGCATATAAGGTCAGCCTGGCAACCACAAATATATGCATGGAAGTTGCAAGTCAAAACATGTTTAAAAAGGTCAAGCAGAATATGTGAAAGTAGTAGCACATTATCAAAATGGTTGCTTTATCAATCGTTTCATGTAATGTAAATGGTATTGTGGCTATGGGCAAGAAGTATAGAATATTCAACTATATTAAGTAGTTAGGTACAAACAGCAATGTTACAGGATATGTACTTCAAGGTATCAAGGACAAAACAAAAGGGGGTAATAATACTGATTGCAAGAGGGACTCCAATAAAGATAAAATAGGAAAAGAAAGAGCAATGGTAGAGTTGTAATAATAAGGCGTTATTGGAAGGGAAGGATGATTACACTAGCATATAATTATATTCCAGTTAACGCTACTATTAAAGAACTTAAATGAATTAAGGGATAGATAATTAGCTTCCATCAGGGAATGTTATTCAAGAGTGAGCAATAGAAATTGATAGGTAATAGTGAAGATATATCGGAGTGACCTAGAAGGTAAAGTATAATAAAAGAGAGTAGATTTCCGAAGAAATATATAAGAATATTTGGGAGGAAAGATGTAAAATTACTAGCAGGAGCCCAGAGTTTATATATCATTCACCAAGGTACAATAACTAGGTTAGACTGGATATGGATTATACTTCACAGCAGCATGGGTAATTAATTTAAAGCTTTGAAACACATACAGAAACTATTTCACATCATGCAACAACAAAGATAAAGATGCAGGGTAATCAAGTAAAAACAAGACACTAGCACTTTTCTACTTACCTACTCAAAGAGAGCAATTTAAGGTTTGGGGAGTGGAAAACAATTCAAGAGTTTTTAGGGAAGATCTAAATTTCTTCAAAAGGAACAGCTGAGAAGTGGGATAAAATTAAAATATGGTAGAAATAAAGATAAAGAGATACGGGAAATAAGTAATAGGAATTATTTATAGGAATAATCAAAGGTTAAATTACTGCAGAAGAAGGAGAACCTTACTGAACAAAAGAGAACAAATTGTTGAATGCTAAAGAGAGAAATAAGGGAGTATTCGGATAATACAAATGGGTTTAGAAAGACTACTATTAAGCAAGTATTTTTGATGATAACCCCAAAATAAAAACTATTACCACAATGACTTAGGCAACAGAAAATAGAAAGTGGTGTTGGCAAAGTTACGGAGCTCACAAATAGAAAAAACAGAGACCCTACAGAGGTACTAGATATATTTCATAAATTCTGTGAAAATGTGCATAGAGAAGAGAAATGGGGAAACCAGAAAAAGACACAAATGTAAATATTTAAGGAAGACTTAAATATGACAAGGTTAGAGGAAGATAAGGCTCAATAATTAATTTCTAAAATGGGAGGGGTATGGAAGCTAGGAGTGAAAAGTGATAAAAATCTGGAAGGTTATGTTTAACAATATTTTTAATAAAGAGACAGTACCAGCAACTTGGAAGAAAACTGTGGTGAGTGTACCACCCAAAGAGAACAAAGAACCTTTAAACCCATTTCATATATACCAATTTCAATTTAGAATTATGATTATACAGTGCTTATGTCTGTCTTATCTAAGAGAATGACTAAGGTGCTGTTAAAATTGACAAGTAAGGATCAATGTATTTTTATGGATGGAGGCAAACATTTAACAATATTATCAAAACAATGATGATCCAAAGGGAAGCTGAGTACATTAGACCCTGTTATTGCTAGTGGGTCTTGAGGCACAGAAAGCATTCAACAGAGTTAGTAAGGACATTTGAATTTCCTGATAAAGTAATGGGTTTATTATGAAGATATATGGTGGTTCAGAGGCAAGAAGGTGGGAGGGTTCCTCTCTGACAAGATGGGTATGAACAGAGGGTGCCCTATTCCCCTTTGTTATTTATCTTATACTTAGTACCACTGACAAAGAAAATCAGGGAATCTCAATTTAAATGGTAAAACTCGTACAATACTCAAAAAAAGTATCCTTATTTGCAGATGATATCATTTTGTATTTGATAAATCAAAAAAAGGATAGTTCAGTAGTGTGGAACATTTTCAGTCATTTTCAAGTTTTTTCAAGACATAAAATAAATGAAGATAAACCAAAGGCTGTAGTGGTAAACTATGTTCCCATACAAGAAAATGATTCATCTATACCCATACTTAAAGGGACACAACAGGATGAAGTATTTAGGTGTATGGATTAAACAGGAGTTTGCTATGGCGGCTAAGGATATGTGGGAAGAGACTACACAAAGGATAATACAAAAATTGATAAGTCGGAAGTTCCTGTCTATGGATGTGGGTAGTAAGGTAAATGCAGTGAAAATCTTTCTAGTCCCTTTAATACTATATGCAGCTAAGCACATTTTTTATGAACCAAAGGAGAAGCTGTGGAACATAATTAATACATAATTAAAGGAATTTATTTGGAAGGGAAAGAGGGCAAAAGTTAACTGAGATAAGTTATTTCCCCCATAGAATAAGCTAGTTTAGAATTACCAGTTTTGAAGGGATACTTTTACAGCTACACATTAAGGCTCATACACAGCATAAGCAAAAGACTACAAAATCAAGTGGAAAAAAATTATGTCGAAATGGAGGGTATAGTAGGATTTTGGATGCAGGCCCATAAGCAGACAACAACAACCATGCAGAATATTCCACTTAAAAAACAGCAAACAGTACTTTCAGAACTAAACTTACAAAGGAATGGAGAAAGGAGGTTTACCAACAGGGATAACATAAAGTAAGGGCACAGGAAATAGGCAAGAAGGAGCTGGAATTTGCTGCAGAAAATAAAGAAAGAAACCAAGCTATTGAGAGCAAATAACTAAGGAGGGAATAGTCAGAATGGAGTGAGGACAAGCAAAAGTCTGGACTGTAGGTTACAGACCGTCTTCCATACTAAGGCTTGATAACAGAATATAGGCAATGAAAAAGTGGCAAGAGTGTGTTAAATGAAAGGTCAGTTCTGGCTGAGTTTATAGTTGAGTCTAGAGCAGCAGCCGCTGCAGTTAAAACGGAGACAATTAGTAGGGCATAAAAATAATACATGATGACCATAAGAATCAATCAGAAGAGGTTAGAAAAGATTGCAAAATTTGAATGGAAAGATGATATACAAAGGAACCAGGAGAGGATATTTTTATGGTTTCCAAGTACAGAAGAAAATCTAGAAAGTTTAGGACTTGTACATGGAAGTGCTTATATACGTATTTTTTGTAGGGGTATGACACTTCAATGAAATGTCAGAAAGTCGAAGGAAACAAATGATTGACTGTGACTGGGAAATATATATTTTTTTGTAAAATGCAAGCTCCCCTGTGTACCTGCCTATTACTAAATAGCTACTATGCTGAATATGGGAAAAGTCAGTACAGCTGATCAAAAATTATCTGATGGAACATTACTGGCTTTTTATGAGCGAGTACACAGAGAAATGGGGACTGGGAAGCTCTGCACTTTCTCTGGTGTAGTGCAATCTTGGGGTTGTCATATATAGTTAGTGGGGGGGTTGTGCCTTCAATAAACATTTTTTTTTTCACTTTCATTTTTTTCACAATTGACTATTTGGGTTCAACCATTTGTCCTTTGAGTTCCTGACATTTTTGGTGAAATGTCATAAACTCATTTTTATACCCAAACTGGACTTCAAGATAATTTTTCCACAGGTAGACAGCAACTGTTACAGGTGTGAAGGGAAAGTAGAGGTACTTGAGAATATGTTTTTGGCAATGTAAAGAGTTGTTAAATTTATAAAAACGTCCTACAGGATACTTTGTCAGAACTGTTGGGGGAGTAAATTATTGTAACTAAGGAAATTATTCTTTTCAATTACGTTACAGAAATTAGATAGCCTAGATGTGGTACTAGGTTTAATACTGTTGGCTGTCAATAAAGCAATTACCAGACAACAGAAATCAAAAGCTAAACCAACTGTAACAGAATTACTGAATGTTGTAACGAAGATAAAAGAACGGGAGGTGGGATCTTTAGAAAATGGAAAGCGCAAACCATATACAAATAAATGGAATATAACAAAACAATACATGCAGAATAACTGTATATGTAGCCATACTACTGCATAAAAATAAGTGAAATCAATAAAATGTGTTTTAAAAAAGAAATCTGACATTTTTTTTTTTGCAGTTTGAATTTTAGATTTAATAGCTTAGGTATGGTAATTATATATTTTGTCCATATTTTAATACAAAATATTTCCTCCATCCATCTTAAGTAATTGATAATGGTGCAGGGTTACAACTTTTTTTTTTTTTTTAACTGTTTTGAATCTTGGTCTGAAGTTTTAAGGGTAGTCATTTAGGGGACTCTGTTGAACTGTTGTGTGCTACTGCACAGTCCAGTTTATAAACAGTTGCTAACAGTACACAATACCACAATGGACTTCTAACAGGGGAATGAGTCCAGAAGTGAAGAGACTAACATAAGTATCCCAATGCTTCAGAAACATGTACAGAACTTTCCAGTTAACACAGCTTCAAAAGTATTTACAAAAGTAACGGTTTGGGTGGAAATTCCAGTAACTGAAAGATACATACATGTAAGCAGTACTGCCCTCCATCATTTTTAAGTT